>NC_079487.1:89263140-89563140 GCF_020520425.1 Spinacia oleracea | reverse complement strand
TTTGGGGTCCTGTTTTTTTAATAAAACGGTAATTTTTTGAAATATTTCTAATTACTTCCTGAGAGATCGTGGCCGATTGGTGGGCCCACAACTTTTATTATTATTTCTCGAATAATGACAATTTTGAAAACTGTTACTTTTTTTCGCGGGAGGAAGATTGTAAAGTATAACGGTTGATTTGCAGTTGGACAAGGGATAAGTGGCTCGCATAGGAATTTGTCATAACCTCTTTTTCAGCCTGAGAAATATTCCTGCGTTGTATCTCTCAGCGTAAAGATAATGTTGCGTTGTTGTCCACGCCTGCGCTGCTTTCCACACGCGATAATCTTCTTTCACCGGTTTGCTCTTAAAAACGAATTCTCAGCTTTATTTTTCGTCATTTGCTGCTTCCACTTTGACGTTTTCACAAGCTTTCTCTTTCTAGTTCTTGTTGATTTTTGCTCCGTTGTTGTCGATTTCTTCATCAAATTGTTCACAAGTAATCCTAGACCACAATTCTGTAAGTGATTTCGAATTTTCTTGAGTTTTTGACTTAGTTTTAAGTAAAATTTCGTATGAAATTCATGCTTAAATTGATTTGGGGCTTTTCAATTCTGGCCCAATTTCTCGCAATTAGTTGCTTGAATTTGATGTTTGTGACATGTTTAAGTGTTAGTGCATGTTATGTTTTGCAACTATATCAATTTCCATTGATTTTTGGCTTGTTTGAATTAGCCCCCAAGTGTACTTACGAATTGATACTTGGGGTGCAATGTAGGTACTCTTGGTTTGTTGCTTGCATTTGTACATAGTCTATGAGTGATAGAAAATGTATGAAATTCGATCTTAAAGTTGCTTGGATGAATTTTGCATGTAGGAGTATACTACTATTTTGAACTTAGTAGCAAGTGCATACCTAGGGAACAATTTTTTTTTGACTCCATTTGGATAGAGTGTGCCTTCGAATCGTAGAATAATAGGTGTTATTCATTTTGTTAAGGTATGATCGTGCCTTAGTATTCCTGTTTTATTGTGGAAATAGTATGTCAGATAGACATTGTTCTACCCAGGAGGATGATGGGGAGGCTCCTGACCGTTCTGTGCGGCTATGTTCTCCATGGATGCAAAGGGGACGTCCGCTGATCCGAGAGTCTAGAGGTACGCGCTGTGCACCGTGACGATCCTCTTCATAGCGATCGGTTCTTCAGGGTCCTCCTCTTCTGTAGGTGGGGCGAGAGAGGATGAGGCGGTTCCTAGGGAGCCTCTTTAGGAGGGTCCTTCAGAGTTTGATGGGCTAGATCTCCATTATGATATGAAGCACCACGTCGTATTCCGTTTTAGGGCGGGCGTGGCTGGCTCTGACGACTACTGCCGTTTCTACGGGGGCTCGACATTTTCTAGTAGGCTTGACTCCTTTGATCGGGAGACCATGACAGTAGTGATGTCCAATTCTTTGTATCCAGTAGTGCTTACCACGCGGGAGGTGATGCGTCGTAACACATCCCGACAGTTCCTTCGCAGTATTTTGGAGTGGTGGTGGGGCACCACTAACACTTTCCTTTTCCCCTGAGGCGAGATGACGATTACTCTAGAGGATTTCACTGCCTTGACTGGTATTTCTTTTTCCGGGACACAGAACTCTCTTCCCAGAGATGGTTCGATGCCTACGACGAAGACGGTGTGATATTCCAGTAGGAACACTGACAAGAGGGGGGGGGGGGGGGAATTGTTTCGTTGAACTTAGGGTGTTCCTTTGCGGAATTTAGAAATTAAAGGAACAACTAACAAATTAGTACGAAGAATGTGAAAACTGAGGAAACTTCTTGATCCTTATCAAGAAGCGAAAACCTCAAACTCTTTTATATATTGTAATCGCTCGAATACAACACACTCAATAACTCGAGTTCCACTTGAACACGAGTTCCTCACAGCAATCCCCGTTGATTACTGTGCTTGCTCCTTTCA
Source organism: Spinacia oleracea (assembly GCF_020520425.1). NCBI lineage: Eukaryota > Viridiplantae > Streptophyta > Magnoliopsida > Caryophyllales > Amaranthaceae > Spinacia > Spinacia oleracea. Next base: position 89,561,196 of record NC_079487.1, on the reverse strand, counting down.
CACTCTCTCGCTGACTTGACTCTAAGTCACTTTAAGGATCACTCAACCCTTACACTCAAAACTCAAGGATCACTTGATCCTTAACCCCACAACTCAAGGATCACTCGATCCTTAACCCCACAATTACAACTCGAATTATGAAAACTCTAGTATTCAATAAAGCTTATGTACAAAAAAGGAACTTTAGGAACACGCTCTTTCGCAAACTCACTTTTTATAAAAACTCTTAAGTTCTTTAGAAATATTGCACGTTGTCAGTTGTGATTTGAGAAATGAAAAACCTTTTCCTTTTATAGAAGAACTTTCTTGGTCAGTTTCCCATGTTCCCCTCAACGGCCACTAACAGTTACTGGGAGCAGTAACGTGCACGTTGATTGAGAGAAACAGGGAGACTTCTTCAAACCACTTTTAACACGTTCAATTTTAGAGAAAATAGTGGGAGTAGTTTTAGGAACAAGTAAAAACCTTTTCTTGGAAAACAAGGAATTCTAAATCAGAATCCAATGTTGATTTTCTCAAAATCGTTTTATTTATTTTCCAAAAGATTTTCCTTTATAAAACTTTATTTTATTTACAAAAACTATTTTCTCAAATATATTAAAACACACGTGTTCCTTTTGTTCCATATTATGCATAAACGTTATTAAAATACTTACATAAAATCTAAACATAAACTCATATGTTGTAGCTTCTATGTTGGCACCTTTTGAAGCATCACCTGAATGCTTCATGCATTGTTCCTTCTCCGGAACTTTGATGATCTTCATACTATATGAGGAGCACCCTTAATAACTTGCTTTAGGATCAGTCGTTGAGGATCAGCCTGCTTTAGGAGCAACCGTCTTTGGGAACAGCCGTCTTGGGAACAGCCGTCTTAGGAACAGCCGTCGTGGGAACAACCGTCTTGGGAACAGCCGTCGTGGGAACAGCCGTCTTAGGAACAGCTGTTCCCGCTGTCTTGGGAACAGCTGTTCCCGCTGTCTTGGGAACAACTGTCTTGGGAACAACCTTCATATGCAGACTTGATCGATTCTTTAGGAATTCCATGCATTGCTCAGTGTTTGTTCCACATGCTTAGTTTGTCCTACTCAGGCACTCCCTAACTTAGCATTACAAAAACACACTTAAACAATGATCAGGAAGTTTGCGTTGTCATCATCAAAACTCAGAATCAACACGGTGGAGGGTCTTGTTGACCCGTGGCTGGCCAACCAGATGTTGGGCTACAGGGGAAGGGAGATCCCATATTCTGATTTGGCCTATGATTTGTCACTGGGCCTTGATCTTGAGGACCCCTAGTTGGCGGTTAGGCGTGCTCGGGTCTTTTAATTACATTTCTTGGTGTCGACACTTTTGACTCTAGTTGATCACCCTGTTTACCAACGTGACCACTCTAGGTTCGTACTGCTGGGGTGAGCTTGCTTATGCTAACCTGATCGGGCACATGAGCCGGGCAATGAGGGTGATAGATGCTCCTGATAGGAGGATGATTCTCATCTCCATGTTCAGCGTGCCGTGTCTTGTTGAGGTACGTACCTCCTCGTTCCCTGAGACGATAGTTTTTGTAAATCTTTTTTATTTATTTATTGGATATGCGTGTTATTTGCAGTTGTGGGATTTTGAGTATTTACCCTTCCTTGCCCCTACATTCAGGAGACCGAGTTTGGGCTTCCCCATGGGTCATTGTTGGGGTGTAGCGAAGGACTTGGGCGAGAGGTCCAGTGTGACTGAGGTGCAAGGCCTCATTAGTACGGCTTCCCCTGCTTCTGTAAGTATTATTTGCTTACTCGATTCATCTCATTGTGTGAGAGTCTTGATTTTCAGTGTTATGTGCAAACATGTGATTTCGTCTCCTTGAGCCCGGTTTCGAGCGATCGAGGACGAGCTTTAGGTGAGCCATTCATGGAGTTGTAGGCAGGTCTTGTTTATTGGTTTGAGGGAGTTAGCGCGGTACCTGGGGGAGCGAGTGACCATGCAAACCTTAGGGTGTTTCTATGCACCGGTGGGGCCTTCGATGTCCATTCTGCGCCCGCCGGGTATTGCTAGCGGCTGGTGGGTAGGTGCGCGTCGTGACATAGAGGTCGAGACCTTGGTGTTGGACGGTGCTAGGTGTGAGGGGGTCGAAAAAGCACGAGGCTAATGCGTGACCTTATCCCTCGTGGGTGTGACGTTTCTTTTTGTCAAATCAAGTGTAATTGGATTTCCTGTGAGTTTACACCCAATTGACTAGTAATATAGGAGTCGCCATTCAGTTTTTAACGACAATGAGAAAAACTAACAAAACCCGGTTATCGTGACATAAAGGGAGTGCAATTATGTTTGACCACGACGACCGTAGGTTCCCTTGTGATCCCTGGTGTGGGGATCTCTCAACATACACCCGCAAGGTAGAGATTGAGGGTTCAGGGGACTGTAACTACCGAGAGGAGTACTCGCTCATCGATAACTCCAGAGGCAGGATATCCTTACTAGCTCAGCATAAATAATTGAAGGGACATGCGTTAACTATTAAACTAATCTGAGTTGATTTTAACAATATGCAACATATAATACTAGATCGAGCGCGATTATTTGATTTAGATTGTATTAAGGGACCTAGCATGATAATCCAATTTCCCAAAAATATCATATTTATTAGGCGTGATAGAACAATCAGATTTAGTTAGTTTAACAGTTCATAAAAAGGGCGAGGAAAGCAATTAAATCATGGAAAAGGGACACATTACGACCCACCCTTGAGAGGTGCGTCACGGTTCTCAGAAAACTAACCACTTTGACTTTGCTATTTCTCCTTTTATTTAACGAATCTCAAGTTATGGGACAGGATACGTTCTGTTCGATTTATGGATCGATTGCGACAGAACGCGTGATCAGTTTGCAGCATGAGGCTTAAGCTTAGGGGTTTAGAGTCAATACTCATAATAATAATTGTGTGTTGTCCTTTTTTCACGTCGAACTTGGGCTATATTTATAGAAAAGAGTTCGTGGAACGATAGAATTGTAGAGCTCTAATCCACGAGGAATTAGGAAAGAACACGTCCCAGGTAATTTCAGCGCCCAGGCCTGGGCGCCGAAGATTTCGGCGCCCAGAGCCAGGCGTTGAAAATAGGATCTGGGCTGTTTTCTTAGTCAGATTCGGATTCCTAGAATCTGGAGTGTTTGAGTTTAATCGAGTCTTTTAGTGCGTATTAACCTTGTGACGGAATGCGTCTGGGCCCGTTACGAACTCTAGGCTCGTTAGGATTTTAATTAATACGTGATTCTTATTTTCGAATCATATTAGGAATAGGATTCTCTCGTAATCTCTATCTCATTTAGGATTTATGTTGGAGTGCAACACCTAATTCTGAAAGGTTTCTATCTTTTATGACTTGCCACTTTTAACAACTACCCATTACGGCAGTTACTATTTTTAGCAGGTTTCCACAAATAGCAGGTTTCTATAAATAGCAGGTTTCGGGTGAAATGAAAAGGGGTGATCGAGATTCGTTATTTTATAGGAGATGCGTTGTCAAGTGGAGATTTATGCTTTCATCATCGAACCTTCCCTTTCGGGAATGGGGACAAAAGTAGGTGTCTACAGTTAGCCCCCACTTTGACTGAGTCTTGGAGTAAGACGATGGTCAAAGTATTAGACGGAGTGCGTCGCACAAGCCATGGTGACCTGTTTTTGCGAGGGTCTCACGAGCCCCCGAGTGATAACATTTGACTTAAGGGTCATCACTTGGAGTGTTGACATATCTCTCACGTGTCATTGGGATTTGTTAACGGATAGTATAGAAACTCCCTCACTTTGTCATTGGAAGTATCTAAAGAGGCGTAGAAACTCCCTCACTTTGTCATTGGGAGTAGCTACAGATGTTTTCGAAATCAAAGCTATAAAGTGTAATTGGGCCTGGCCAAGCCCAATCACGAGGTAAAAAATGTATCTACTTGTAGCACTGAGTGCATACGAAACATCCGGCTGTGTACATATCATAACATACATTATTGAACCAATCAATGATGCATATGGTATCCCACTCATTCGTCTTCGCGCATCTGGTGTATTTAGACACTAAGTCTTGCTAAGAGTCATTCCATGAGACATGGGTAGGTGACCTCTTTTGGAGTCATCCATATTGAACCTATCAAGCACCTTATTGATATAAGTGCTTTGACTAAGTCCAATCATCTTCTTGGATCTATCTCTGTAGATCTTTATGCCCACTATGTACTGTGCTTCTCCTAGATCCTTCACCGAAAAACATTTTTCGAGCCAAATATTTACAGAGTTCGACATAAGAAAGCAATCTTGCTTATACACAAGACTCGTCTGCGTTCTTGACGAAGCCAAAGTCATTGACTGCTTCATGAAAACATATATTGATGCTCGCTTTAATCCATAATTGGATTTCTTAAACTTGCATACCTTTTTAGCATTCTTTGGATCCTCAAAACCCTCAGGTTGTGTCATAACCACAGTTTCTATAAAAATGTCGTTTAAGGAAGCGGTTTTAACATCCATTTTCCATATTTCATATTTTTAATATGCAGCGATTGCTAACATTATCCGAATAGACTTTAGCATTGCAACTGGTGAAAAGGATTCATCGTAATCCACACCGTGGACTTGCTTGTATCCTTTTGCAACCAATGTAGCTGTGACAACTTCCAGTTTACCGTCCTTGTCCTTCTTCAATTTGAAAATCCATTTGCTTCCTATGGCTTGGTAGCCATCTGGAAAATCGACCAAATCCCAAACTTGGTTTTCAAACATGGAGTCTATTTCAGATTGCATGGCTTCTAGCCATTTCTTGAAGCTAGGGCTCGTCATAGCTTGTTTGTAAGTCGTAGGCTCATCTCTTTCTAGCAATAGAATTTCATGGCTCCAAACGTTAAAATACCTACATATCTTTTGGTTGAGACCTATACCTTTGCGATCTAAGCGAGGAAACAACTCCAGTTGGTTCTTAAACCTGACCAGATACTTCTAAAAATCTCCGAGTTTCAACCTGAATAACATCTTGATTATTATCTAGAGTTTGTTGTTCGACTGAAAGTTCTTCGAGGTCTACTTTTCTCCCACTTGTCATTTTGGAATTGTGTTGCCTTTCCGAAAAGATACCATCTTGAGCAACAATCATATTGTTCTTAGATGTATTGTAGAAGTAATACCCTTTGTTGCTTTTGGTATCCCACAATGATACATTTGTCAGATTTTGGTTGAAGTTTGTCTAAAACTAATCGTTTGACGTATACTTCACAACCCAAAATCTTAAGAAAATACACTTTTGGAGGCTTTCCAGTCCATAGTTATGGAGTCTTTTTGATAGCTTTTGACGGGGCTCTATTTAGTGCGAGTGCAACTTTATTAAATGCATGTACCCAAAATTCTATTGAAAGTCCGGCCTGACCCATCATTGAATGAACCATGTCTAGCAAGGTCCTGTTCCTCCATTCCGACACACCATTCCATTGTGGTGTTCAAGGAGGAGTCAATTCTGACAAGATTCCACAACCTTCAGATGGTCATCAAATTTGCAGCTCAGATATTCACCACCTCTATCAGACCGCACTGCTTTAATATTTTTTCCTAGTTGATTCTCTACTTCACTATGAAATTTCTTGAATTTGGTAAAGGATTCAGACTTGTGGTTCATTAGGTAGATATAGCCATATCTACTGAAGTCGTCAGTAAAAGTGATAAAGTAATTGAAACCACCTCCAGAATTTGAACTTATTGGTCCACATACATCTGTATGGATTAATCCTAATAGATCACTTTCTCTTTCTCCAACTTTAGAGAAAGGTTGCTTTGTCATCTTTCCAAGTAAGCATGATTCACATTCTCTAAAATTCTCTAAGTCAAATGGTTCTAGAATTCCTTCTTTCTGAAGCTTTTCCATGCATTTCATGTTAATATGGTCTAATCACAATGCCACAGATATGTTAGATCTGAATCATTTGTTTTGGCCCTTTTGGTATTTATGTTATAAAATTCTTTATCGTGACTTAGCACATAAAGTCCATTGACTAATTTTGCAGATCCATAAAACATTTCTTTAAAATAAAACGAGCAACTATTGTCCTTTATATCAAAGTTAAAGACCTAAGGATCCAAGAAAGAAACAAAAATAATGTTTTTATTATTTATACTTGGAACATGGAAATAATCTTCCAGTTCCAAAACTAGCCTAGAGGGAAACGACAAATGATAAATGCCTACATCTAATGCAACAATCCTTGCTCCATTTCTCACTCGTAGGTCGACTTCTAGCTTGCTAAGCCTTCTACTTCTTCTTAGTCCTTGTGGATTGGAACATAAGTGTGAGCAACACCTGTATCTAATACCCAAGAAGTCGAAGATAGCAAGTTTACAGTCTATAACGAAAGTACCTGAAGATGGAACGACAATTTCGTTCTTCTAATCTTCCTTTATCTTGTGGCAATCCCTTTTGTAAAGACCAATTCCATCACAAAAGAGAAAATTTGATGTGGCTTTGTCCTGCATTGTCTTCCTTTTGGGAGATGACTTAGCATTTCCCTTAGACTTACCACCTTTATTGAATGGTGTCCATGTAGCCTTGAGTAAATTTTTGACTTCACAATCGAGTACTATTTCAGCAGTGTGAACAAGCCGAATAAACTCATTGACCGTTTCTTCTCTTGGTTCACCCATATAGAGTCACTTGAAGCGAATAAATCCATCATGAAGTGAGTTGAGTAAGATAGAGACAACCATCCTTTCGATCATTAGAGAAACTAGAAGACTCAATTGATCAAACAATGATAACATATAACTCACATGATCTCTAAGTGGATTACCAACTCTTTGCTTAGAGTGAAGGATTCGAGCATGTGTTTCTTGGACATCCATCCTAAAACATCTGTTTTGAAGATCAATCTTCAACCCTTTCGTTGATTGAATCAATTCATGGACATTTAGGTCTCTTTCTTCCATGCTTCCACGATAGATATCCCTAAGATTCTTGATCAGCCTGTAAGGTCCGTAAGCTACAAACCTCCTATGCCAATCACTAGGGATGTTTCTCAAAATGAGACTCATAACCATTTTGAGATCCGCTTCCCAGGCGACATGTCTTTCAGGAGTCATTTCTCTTGCATAATAGCTTGGAATGGGGATTGAAGAGTCCATACTCAAGTGCATTGAGCATTATCACCTCAACAAGCTTCCTTTCCCATTCAAGAAAATTCGTTAGGTTCAACTTGATCATAAGTTCTGAACCAATGATGATGTTTTGATTGAATGCCATAGTTCAAAAACTACAATTGAAAGGATTAAACAAGTAATTAAATACCTTCATACATGCTCTTAATAAAATTAAATTCAAGCAATCATGCATATTTCAAAGTTATTAAGCATTTTATTAAAGTTAATATGTTATGTTAGGTGTGAATAAAATGAATTCAAGATCCTCAAAATCATTAAAGAACTAAGCATGCTTGGCTTTGACTTAATTATAAAACATTTTAGGTAAGCAATTCCATTGCTAATAGTCTAGAAACTACTCTTGGTTGATAGGTACGTCTAAGAACTTATTAGGAAAACCTTTCCCATTTTCCACGACATAAAAGGGCTCCTTACATATATCGTTGAGTTCAATCAAAATCAACTTGTACTCACAACTAATGTGTACCTTACCCCAATTAAAATCAAGAAGTGACACATCACTTTGGCGGAAAACTATGACTAACTAGACATAAAGGTTAGAAAGTAAGTGTTATCTTGGAATAACACCTTTTAAATCAATTTTAAAGTATGGAACTTAAGGCTTTTACTATGTTGGTTAGATTTTAAGTGAAATAAAACCTTAATCATGCAACATAAGTAAGTCACAATCTCATGCATAATATCAAGACATATTTAAAGGAATAAATATCTTAAAGCATGCATAAGATTAACTTTGTGATCTAGTATGGCCCGACTTCATCTTGAAGCTTCAACTTCAAACTCCGTCTTGATAATGGATTGGAAACTTCGTTCTTGAATGTCACCATGGCAGGCACCACTTTCACCAAATAGGATTTGCAATAATTAAACTAATTACAACGAATTGATGGTACGCAGACCATATTTAAATAAAAACATGGTGCTTTGGACCATATTTTACATTCAAATTTAATGGTACGCATATCATATTTTCGATCCTATTGGGCCATACTAGTCACTTTCCACAACCTGCAAAATAATATATTTACAATATACCATTCACCCATTCATTTATCAATGAATGACTCACTTAGCAAGTTAGCAGAAAAGTGTATCACATAATACTTGCAATCAACTAATTAAGGGTCAAGAATCTACTAATTATTTGACCTTATTAGTTCTAATCTAGTTTATTAATCATAAGGTAATAAGGACCTAATCAGAGTTTAACTAATATGAATAAAAAGTCCCACTCAAACCAAGCATTATATGCTTTATTAATATTTGAACATAAAAATGTTTTTCCAAGTCCAATCGGAAACCACATATTTAATTAAAAATTTAAAGCTCATATAATAATTATTTTAAATCCCTTTAACGATTTTTAGTTGATTAAAAATGAATTAATTATAATTAATTCAAGGTTTTAATTTTATTAAATAATTAGTATAAAATTAATTATAATAATTAAACTACTCTCTCCGTATTTATTTAAGAGATACACTTGGCCGGGCACGGGTATTAAGAAGAAAAATTGAATGAAATAAAATTATAAAGCAAGTGGGGTTACATAGATATTTTAATAATTAAACAAGTGGGGACCATGTCATTTTAGTGGGTGGGAGGTGAGGTGGGTTTATGAAATTATTTGTTTAATAGGATGGTGGGTCATAGGGTAAATTAGATGTATTATTTAATTAGATGATGGGTTGATAAGTTACTAAAAATGGCAAGTGTATCTCTTAAATAAATACGGCCGAAAAGGCAAGTGTATCCCTTAAATAAATACGGAGGGAGTAATAAAAATAAATTCCGAGAAAAAATAATGAGTACGAAATTAAAATTATTAAATTCGTCACTCAACGGAAAATCAAAATGCACAAACATACACAATGGCCCAATGCCATAGTATGCATGGGCAAAGGGCAAGGCAAGGTCCATGAGCACGAGGCACATGCCTTGCCGAGGCTGCACAACAGTAGGCTTAGCAGCGCAGTCCCATGGCCGAAGCCATCTCGCCACGCCACTGCCTTACCGCGTTGGGCAGCACGGAGCAGCGCGCCTGGAACGAGGCCAACGCCCACCCCATGTTGCCTTTGTGCGCGTTGCAGCAGGCGCGCTAGGCGCTGCGCGCACACAAGTGTTCGGCTCGCCCAACGCTGCACACATAGCACATGCAGTAGCACATGTGCACACACTTGTGCCTTGCTCGATGCCATAACACCGCATGGGCGACGAGTTCCCTTGCTCGTCGTCCCATGCCCGCACCATTGCAACACCCATTAAGGGTAATACTAGGATTTTCATTGCTTCGTGCGTGAAAATTTGTGATAGATTTTATAAAATAAAATTTTATTATTTTCAAAATATTATGACTAATTAATAAATCATATTAATTTCATAAATATTCAGGCGATTAATCGAAAATGCATGAGTTAAACCAATTTTTCGATTACATAAACTTTAGGGATTAAAATTAGGGTTCATAAAATTTTAAAGATCCAAACTTTAAAAAATTTTAGGTAGTCTTTTAATCATTAAATACCAATCAAATTATCAATTAATTATGAAAAATCAAATCAAATTCTAAATTATTTGAAAATTCAACGAATTGATTATAATTACAAATTAGGTAGCATAATTAACAAATTTTAAACTTGGAATTGTTAATCATATGCAGTAGGTCATTTATTAATTCAAGATTATTACAAAAGCTTCGCAAATATTAGTTTTAACATCATAAAAATTACAAATTTTGCATCCAAAAACTAAAACCTCCGAAAAGTCATAGTTCGGCTTCGACTTTGGGAATTCTGGGTTTGGCCAAAATAATTTTTTTGTCAAAATTTAAACACCGTTTATATGCGGAATACACTATGAAAACATAAGATTCCGATCAATATTGCCAAAACTGCCGAAAATCCTGATGAACATATAATTAAATAGTCGCATGAATTTGCAATTAATTACACCAAAGTATTTCACCCCTTTAATTCTTTGCAAATTTATAAAATTTAAACCATGATAATATAATTGATTAAACAATTAATTAGAGGCTCGTGATACCACTGTTAGGTTATGAGCAATCCAATGTCATGCGGAATAAACCATAAATGACATAAGCAAAATTAAATGCACATAATCAATTAGCATAATTTAGTGAACACACTTTGTGATGCATGCCTTCCTTAGATGCTCCTGAACCAAACAAGAACAAGTTAGAACGCCAAACGTCGTCCCTCCGTAGAAAATGCACAACACGTTCGGATCCGCCTTAGATCGTACCAACTAGGATATAAAATAAGTTTTAAGATTTCAGGATCTCACATTTAGGTGACAGGCAAAGTATGTTGTATTGATGTATTAATTCATGACAATATGCAATATATTTAAAGGAAAATAGGAAACCCCTAGAAGCCAAAACCCTTGAGTAATTTAGGTAGTTTTAGGAAAATCCCAAAACCCAGAACCCTCTAGGGCAGCCGGCTGCTTGGTGCATAAGTTCTTTCATATCAAGCAAGCTTGGCCCAAGCCTGCACACAAGGTGTCAGCAGTGCTAGCCCAAGAGCTAGGCACAACATCGTTGGCCCGTGCACTAGGCGCAGCTGCGCTAGCCCATGCGCTAGGCACAATAACGCTGGCCAGCTTGTTGCTGCCATGCGTGCTGGCCCAACATCGCTGGCTTTGCACGCTGCCACGCTGTCCCAGCTTGCTGTGGCTGCTGCTTCAGCCCATCGAGCGATGAGCCATTGCTCGTGTGATGGCTTGTAGCTAGTTTTGTGCTGCCGATTCATTTTTCCATTCAGAAAAATATTTCCGGTTCGAACAATATGTACGTTTTCGATAATATTTCCAATTCCGACAATATTTTCGATTTCGACAATATTTCTGATTCCGGTATTTTTTTTTCCGGCAAAATTTCTATTTCCGATAGGAACGATATTTCCGTTTCTGGCAATATCTTCGACTTAGATAATATTTATATTTCAATTATGAACCATATTTTCGTTTTTGGTAATATCTTAATTTCTGGAGGGTTATGGAGTTCCGGGAGTGAGGGGGGTCAAAAAGACGGTTTTAGGATCTTTTCTTACTTCTTCCCTCGTGGACGTGTGGCAAGAAATATTAAGTAAAATCGAACTAACCATGGGAAATTAACCTATTTTTACTAGTTATGGAGTCTCCATTCAGTTTTACAAAACTGTCAAAACCCGGTTGTTGTGATACGTGAGTACAAGCTTGTGAGACCCAGGCTCAACGTATTTGACCACAGCGGTCTTAGGCTCCCTTGTGATTCCTGTTGTGGGAATCTCTCAACATACATCCAGGGGAGTAGAGTTTGAGGGTTCGGGAGACATTTATTAATACGGGGAGTACCACACATTAGCCCATGAAGCGGTCCTTACTAGTTCAATGTAACGAAGATGGGACATGCGTTAGACTACATTACTAATCTGAGTTGATTTTAATGCACAAGTTTTTTACTAACAATCGTCAAGAGATGATTTAGATTGATTTAAGGTACCTAACAATAAATCTGGATTGTCCAAAGAATACTTATTAGGTGTGATAAATAATCAAATTAAGTTTGACAGATTTATAATGGTGATTAAAGCAATAAATCAGATTATGTCACTATACAATATAGTTTTGGGTATATTGCGGTTCTGAGAAACTAACCACTTAGCTTTACTCGCTTTCCTTTTATTGAACGAATGTTCCTCGACTTGACTAGGCTCCTGGGCAGGATACATGCTTAATTCAGGCGCTTATTCAGACAACGTTTCGCTTAACAAGAGTTAAGACGATAGAACTACGGGACGTATAGAGCGATTATAAGGACGTATTGGAACCTTTGATTTAGGCTTAGAGCTTGTGGGTAGTATGAAAATATTATTTTGTGCCTTTACTTCGGCTGATTTAGCCTCTATTTATAGTGAAAAGGTGGCTATAAAGATAGGGAATTGTAAGAGTTTTAGGTACGCTGGAAAGCACATGGACGCAAGAAATAAGTCGCGCCTGACAGCTGGACGTGAGAAATGTCTCACGCTCAGCACCTGGCACCAGATCTTCTTGGTGTTTTAATTATAATTGAATTAGGATTGTGGCGTGAGAAAAGAAATTGCACATGAATGTCGGCGCGAATAATCAGTTGCGCTGGGCCCTGTGCGTAAGAAGTTTCTTGCGCACGATTCCGGTTTACTTCAGCTTTGTGCCGCAGTAAAACTCTTTTCATCCTTATTTTCTAGTTTATTTAACCAAAACTCTATTAATCCTTTTCTATATTTTTAGGATTTTAGGAATTCAATCAGAATGCGACTAGAATTCTCAAATGCTTTTCAATCTAAATTCTAAGGATTTTAAATGGAATGCAACTAAAGTTCCCATATAAGTGTTAGAATTTTAATTGGAATGCAATTAAATATTTTTTGTCGCAAATATATGTTTGTACGGTTTACTAATTTTAGCGCATACTTAAAGAGGAATCTACTATAAATAAAAGTTACTATAAATGGAAACTTTGGGTTTGGGTAACGAGTCAGTCAGTCTTAGAATATTCGTCGTTTATGAATGCGTTTTCCAAGTGGTTGTTATGTTTCATCATCGTACTTATCGTTTCTAGCCGGAGACAAAATGTAGGCATCCACAGTTAGCCCCCACTTTGAGTAGACGAAGTCTGTTCAAGACGAAGATCAAAGTATTGGTAGAGGAAGTGCGTCTAAGAATCTAATTTTGGGAAACTGATTCGGATGCGAGGGTCTCACGAGCCCCCGTGTGATAACATTTGACTCGAGGGTCATCACTAGCAATGTTAACATTTCTCCTCACGAGTCATTGGATACTTTGTTGAATGAACTTGTACCTCCTCGCAATGTCATTGGAGGTGTTCAGATGAAGATAGTGCTTTTTTAAAAACTTTCTAGATTTAATTGAGATTAGATTGAAAATTTGAATGTCTTGCTTTTTGAAAAAGAAAGAGAAAAACTTCACTCTCGTCTTTTTGTTGAAAGAAAACGGAAAACTTGGATCTCGCCTTTTTGGTAAAGAAGGCGGTAAATTTGTCTCTTAATTTTTTGGAAAGAAAGCGGTAAACTTGTCCCTCGTTTTTTAGAAACGATTTTTTCACTCTAGCCTTTTGAAAAAGAAGGCTGGAAACTTTTCCCTCGTTTTTTTAGAAAACGGAAATTTTCCGGTCATTCGTTTTTGGAGAACGGTAATTATTGGTCTCTCGTTTTTTTTAGAAAACGGTAATTTTAGTCTCTCGATTTTTTAGAAAAGGGTAATTTTTTGTCTCTCGTTTTTTAGAAAACGGTAATTTTTGGTCTCTCGTTTTTTTAGAATATGGTAATTATTGGTCTCTCGTTTTTTTAGAAAACGGTAATTTTTTGGTCTCTCGTTTTTTAGAAAATGGTAATTTTTTGGGGTCTCGTTTTTTTAATAAAACGGTAATTTTTTGAAATATTTCTAATTACTTCCTGAGAGATCGTGGCCGATTGGTGGGCCCACAACTTTTATTATTATTTCTCGAATAATGACAATTTTGAAAACTGTTACTTTTTTCCGCGGGAGGAAGATTATAAAGTATAACGGTTGATTTGCAGTTGGACAAGGGATAAGTGGCTCGCATAGGAATTTGTCAGAACCTCTTTTTCAGCGTGAGAAATATTCATGCGTTGTATCTCTCAGCGTAAAGATAATGTTGCGTTGTTGTCCACGCCTGCGCTGCTTTCCACACGCGATAATCTTCTTTCACCGGTTTGCTCTTAAAAATGAATTCTCAGCTTTATTTTTCGTCATTTGCTGCTTCCACTTTGCCGTTTTCACAAGCTTTCTCTTTCTAGTTCTTGCTGATTTTTGCTCCGTTGTTGTCGATTTCTTCATCAAATTTTTCACAAGTAATCCTATACCACAATTCTGTAAGTGAGTTCGAATTTTCTTGAGTTTTTGACTTAGTTTTAAGTAAAATTTCGTATGAAATTCATGCTTAAATTGATTTGGGGCTTTTCAATTCTGGCCCAATTTCTCGCAATTAGTTGCTTGAATTTGATGTTTGTGACATGTTTAAGTGTTAGTGCATGTTATTTTTTGCAACTATATCAATTTCAATTGATTTTTGGCTTGTTTGAATTAGCCCCCAAGTGTACTTACGAATTGATACTTGGGGTGCAATGTAGGTACTCTTGGTTTGTTGCTTGCATTTGTACATAGTCTATGAGTGATAGAAAATGTATGAAATTCGATCTTAAAGTTGCTTGGATGAATTTTGCATGTAGGAGTATACTACTATTTTGAACTTAGTAGCAAGTGCATACCTAGGGAACAAATTTTTTTGACTCCATTTGGATAGAGTGTGCCTTCGAATCGTAGAATAATAGGTGTTATTCATTTTGTTAAGGTATGATCGTGCCTTAGTATTCCTGTTTTATTGTGGAAATAGTATGTCAGATAGACATCGTTCTACCCAGGAGGATGATGGTGAGGCTCCTGACCGTTCTGTGCGGCTATGTTCTCCATGGATGCAAAGGGGACGCCCGCTGATCCGAGAGTCTAGAGGTACGCGCTGTGCACCGCGACGATCCTCTTCATAGCGATCGACTCTTCGGGGTCCTCCTCTTCTGCAGATGGGGCGAGAGAGGATGAGGCGGTTCCTAGGGAGCCTCTTTGGGAGGGTCCTTCAGAGTTTGATGGGCTAGATCTCCATTATGATATGAAGCACCACGTCGTATTCCGTTTTAGGGCGGGCGTGGCTGGCTCTGACGACTACTGCCGTTTCTACGGGGGCTCGACATTTTCTAGTAGGCTTGACTCCTTTGATCGGGAGACCATGACAGTAGTGATGTCCAACTCTTTGTATCCAGTAGTGCTTACCACGCGGGAGGTGATGCGTCCTAACACATCCCGACAGTTCCTTCGCAGTATTTTGGAGTGGTGGTGGGGCACCACTAACACTTTCCTTTTCCCCTGAGGCGAGATGACGATTACTCCAGAGGATTTCACTGCCTTGACTGGTATTTCTTTTTCCGGGACCCAGAACTCTCTTCCCAGAGATGGTTCGATGCCTACGACGAAGACGGTGGAGGGTCTTGTTGACCCGTGGCTGGCCAACCAGATGTTGGGCTATAGGGGAAGGGAGATCCCATATTCTGATTTGGCCTATGATTTGTCACTGGGCCTTGATCTTGAGGACCCCTAGTTGGCGGTTAGGCGTGCTCGGGTCTTTTACTTACATTTCCTGGTGTCGACACTTTTGACTCTGGTTGATCACCCTGTTTACCAACGTGACCACTCTAGGTTCGTACTGCTGGGGTGAGCTTGCTTATGCTCACCTGATCGGGCACATGAGCCGGGCAATGAGAGTGATAGATGCTCCTGATAGGAGGATGATTCTCATCTCGATGTTCAGTGTGCCGCGTCTTATTGAGGTACGTGCCTCCTCGTTCCCTGAGACGATAGTTTTTGTAAATCTTTTTTATTTATTTATTGGATATGCGTGTTATTTGCAGTTGTGGGATTTTGAGTATTTACCCTTCCTTGCCCCTACATTCAGGAGACCGAGTTTGGGCTTCCCCATGGGTCATTGTTGGGGTGTAGCGAAGGACTTGGGCGAGAGGTCCAGTGTGACTGAGGTGCAAGGCCTCATTAGTACGGCTTCCCCTGCTTCTGTAAGTATTATTTGCTTACTCGATTCATCTCATTGTGTGAGAGTCTTGATTTTCAGTGTTACGTGCAAACATGTGATTTCATCTCCTTGAGCCCGGTTTTGAGCGATAGTGGACGAGCTTTAGGTGAGCCATTCATGGAGTTGTAGGCAGGTCTTGTTTATTAGTTTGAGGGAGTCAGCGCGGTACCTGGGGGAAGGAGTGACCATGCAAACCTTAGGGTGTTTCTATGCACCGGTGGGGCCTTCGATGTCCATTCTGTGCCCGCAGGGTATTGCTAGCGGCTGGTGGGTAGGTACGCGTCGTGACCTTGGTGTTGGACGGTGCTAGGTGTGAGGGGGTCGAAAAAGCACGAGGCTAATGCGTGACCTTGTCCCTCGTGGGTGTGACGTTTCTTTTTGTCAAATCAAGTGTAATTGGATTTCCTCTGAGTTTACACCCAATTGACTAGTAATATAGGAGTCGCCATTCAGTTTTTAACGACAATGAGAAAAACTAACAAAACCCGGTTATCGTGACATAAAGGGAGTGCAATTATGTTTGACCACGACGGCCGTAGGTTCCCTTGTGATCCCTGGTGTGGGGATCTCTCAACATACACCCGCAAGGTAGAGATTGAGGGTTCGGGGGACTGTAACTACCGACAGGAGTACTCGCTCATCGATAACTCCAGAGGCAGGATATCCTTACTAGCTCAGCATAAATAATTGAAGGGACATGCGTTAACTATTAAACTAATCTGAGTTGATTTTAACAATATGCAACATATAATACTAGACCGAGCGCGATTATCTGATTTAGATTGTATTAAGGGACCTAGCATGATAATCCAATTTCCCAAAAATATCATATTTATTAGGCGTGATAGAACAATCAGATTTAGTTAGTTTAACAGTTCATAAAAAGGGCGAGGAAAGCAATTAAATCATGGAAAAGGGACACATTACGACGCACCCTTGAGAGGTGCGTCAAGGTTCTCAGAAAACTAACCACTTTGACTTTGCTATTTCTCCTTTTATTTAACGAATCTCAAGTTATGGGACAGGATACGTTCTCTTCGATTTATGGATCGATTGCGACAGAACGCGTGATCAGTTTTGCAGCATGAGGCTTAGGCTTAGGGGTTTAGAGTCAATACTCAGAATAATAATTGTGTGTTGTCCTTTTTTCACGTCAAACTTGGGCTATATTTATAGAAAAGAGTTCGTGGAAAGATAGAATTGTAGAGCTCTAATCCACGAGGAATTAGGAAAGAACACGTCCCAGGTAATTTCGGCGCCCAGGCCTGGGCGCCGAAGATTTCGGCGCCCAGAGCCAGGCGTTGAAAATAGGATCTGGGCTGCTTTCTTAGTCAGATTCGGATTCCTAGAATCCGGAGTGTTTGAGACTTAATCGAGTCTTTTAGTGCGTATTAACCTTGTGACGGAATGCGTCTGGGCCCGTTACGAACTCTGGGCTCGTTAGGATTTTAATTAATACGTGATTCTTATTTTCGAATCATATTAGGAATAGGATTCTCTCGTAATCTCTATCTCATTTAGGATTTATGTTGGAGTGCAACACCTAATTCTGAAAGGTTTCTATCTTTTATGACTTGCCACTTTAAACAACTACCCATTACGACAGTTACTATTTTTAGCAGGTTTCCATAAATAGCAGGTTTCTATAAATAGCAGGTTTCGGGTGAAATGAAAAGGGGTGATCGAGATTCGTTATTTTATAGGAGATGCGTTGTCAAGTGGAGATTTATGCTTTCATCATCGAACCTTCCCTTTCGGGAATGGGCACAAAAAAAGGTGTCTACAGTTAGCCCCCACTTTGACTGAGTCTTGGAGTAAGACGATGGTCAAAGTATTAGACGGAGTGCGTCGCACAAGCCATGGTGACCTGTTTTTGCGAGGGTCTCACGAGCCCCCGAGTGATAACATTTTACTTAAGGGTCATCACTTGGAGTGTTGACATATCCCTCACGTGTCATTGGGATTTGTCAACGGATAGTATAGAAACTCCCTCACTTTGTCATTGGAAGTATCTAAAGAGGCGTAGAAACTCCCTCACTTTGTCATTGGGAGTAGCTACAGATGTTTTCGAAATCAAAGCTATAAAGTGTAATTGGGCCTGGCCAAGCCCAATCACGAGGTAAAAAATGTATCTACTTGTAGCACTGAGTGCATACGAAACATCTGGCTGTGTACATATCATAACATACATTATTGAACCAATCAATGATGCATATGGTATCCCACTCATTCGTCTTCGCGCATCTGGTGTATTTAGACACTAAGTCTTGCTAAGAGTCATTCCATGAGACATGGGTAGGTGACCTCTTTTGGATTCATCCATATTGAACCTATCAAGCACCTTATTGATATAAGTGCTTTGACTATGTCCAATCATCTTCTTGGATCTATCTCTGTAGATCTTTATGCCCACTATGTACTGTGCTTCTCTTAGATCCTTCACCGAAAAACATTTTTCGAGCCAAATATTTACAGAGTTCGACATAAGAAAGCAATCTTGCTTATACACAAGACTCGTCTGCGTTCTTGACGAAGCCAAAGTCATTGACTGCTTCATGAAAACGTATATTGATGCTCGCTTTAATCCATAATTGGATTTCTTAAGCTTGCATACCTTTTTAGCATTCTTTGGATCCTCAAAACCC
Source organism: Spinacia oleracea (assembly GCF_020520425.1). NCBI lineage: Eukaryota > Viridiplantae > Streptophyta > Magnoliopsida > Caryophyllales > Amaranthaceae > Spinacia > Spinacia oleracea. Next base: position 89,542,718 of record NC_079487.1, on the reverse strand, counting down.
TCAGGTTGTGTCATAACCACAGTTTCTATAAAAATGCCGTTTAAGAAAGCGGTTTTAACATCCATTTTCCATATTTCATATTCTTAATATGCAACGATTGCTAACATTATCCGAATAGACTTTAGCATTGCAACTGGTGAAAAGGATTCATCGTAATCCACACCGTGGACTTGCTTGTATCCTTTTGCAACCAATGTAGCTGTGACAACTTCCAGTTTACCGTCCTTGTCCTTCTTCAATTTGAAAATCCATTTGCTTCCTATGGCTTGGTAGCCATCTGGAAAATCGACCAAATCCCAAACTTGGTTTTCAAACATGGAGTCTATTTCAGATTGCATGGCTTCTAGCCATTGCTTGAAGCTAGGGCTCGTCATAGCTTGTTTGTAAGTCGTAGGCTCATCTCTTTCTAGCAATAGAATTTCATGGCTCCAAACGTTAAAATACCTACATATCTTTTGGTTGAGACCTATACCTTTGCGATCTAAGCGAGGAAACAACTCCAGTTGGTTCTTAAACCTCACCAGATACTTCTAAAAATCTCCGAGTTTCAACCTGAATAACATCTTGATTATTATCTAGAGTTTGTTATTCGACTCAAAGTTCTTCGAGGTCTACTTTTCTCCCACTTGTCATTTTGGAATTGTGTTGCCTTTCCGAAAAGATACCATCTTGAGCAACAATCATATTGTTCTTAGATGTATTGTAGAAGTAATACCCTTTGTTGCTTTGGGTATCCCACAATGATACATTTGTCAGATTTTGGTTGAAGTTTGTCTAAAACTAATCGTTTGACGTATACTTCACAACCCCAACTCTTAAGAAAATACACTTTTGGAGGCTTTCCAGTCCATAGTTATGGAGTCTTTTTGATAGCTTTTGACGGGGCTCTATTTAGTGCGAGTGCAACTTTATTAAATGCATGTACCCAAAATTCTATTGAAAGTCCGGCCTGACCCATCATTGAACGAACCATGTCTAGCAAGGTCCTGTTCCTCCGTTCCGACACACCATTCCATTGTGGTGTTCAAGGAGGAGTCAATTCTGACAAGATTCCACAACCTTCAGATGGTCATCAAATATGCAGCTCAGATATTCACCACCTCTATCAGACCGCACTGCTTTAATATTTTTGCCTAGTTGATTCTCTACTTCACTATGAAATTTCTTGAATTTGGTAAAGGATTCAGACTTGTGGTTCATTAGGTAGATATAGCCATATCTACTGAAGTCGTCAGTAAAAGTGATAAAGTAATTGAAACCACCTCCAGAATTTGAACTCATTGGTCCACATACATCTGTATGGATTAATCCTAATAGATCACTTTCTCTTTCTCCAACTTTAGAGAAAGGTTGCTTTGTCATCTTTCCAAGTAAGCATGATTCACATTCTCTAAATTCTCTAAGTCAAATGGTTCTAGAATTCCTTCTTTCTGAAGCTTTTCCATGCATTTCATGTTAATATGGTCTAATCACAATGCCACAGATATTCCAGATCTGAATCATTTATTTTGGCCCTTTTGGTATTTATGTTATAAAATTCTTTATCGTGACTTAGCACATAAAGTCCATTGACTAATTTTGCAGATCCATAAAACATTTCTTTAAAATAAAACGAGCAACTATTGTCCTTTATATCAAAGTTAAAGACCTAAGCATCCAAGAAAGAAACAGAAATAATGTTTTTATTATTTATACTTGGAACATGGAAATAATCTTCCAGTTCCAAAACTAGCCTAGAGGGAAACGACAAATGATAAATGCCTACATATAATGCAACAATCCTTGCTCCATTTCTCACTCGTAGGTCTATTTTTAGCTTGCTAAGCCTTCTACTTCTTCTTAGTCCTTGTGGATTGGAACAAAAGTGTGAGCAACAACATGTATCTAATACCCAAGAAGTTGAAGATAGCAAGTTTACAGTCTATAACGAAAGTACCTGAAGATGGAACGACAATTTCGTTCTTCTAATCTTCCTTTATCTTGAGGCAATCCCTTTTGTAAAGACCAATTCCATCACAAAAGAGAAAACTTGATGTGGCTTTGTCCTGCATTGTCTTCCTTTTAGGAGATGACTTAGCATTTCCCTTAGACTTACCACCTTTATTGAATGGTGTCCATGTAGCCTTGAGTAAATCTTTGGCTTCACAATCGAGTACTATTTCAGCAGTGTGAACAAGCCGAATAAACTCATTGACCGTTTCTTCTCTTGGTTCACCCATATAGAGTCACTTGAAGCGAATAAATCCATCATGAAGTGAGTTGAGTAAGATAGAGACAACCATCCTTTCGCTCATTAGAGAAACTAGAAGACTCAAGTGATCAAACAATGATAACATATAACTCACATGATCTCTAAGTGGATTACCAACTCTTTGCTTAGAGTGAAGGATTCGAGCATGTGTTTCTTGGACATCCATCCTAAAACATCTGTTTTGAAGATCAATCTTCAACCCTTTCGTTGATTGAATAAATTCATGGACATTTAGGTCTCTTTCTTCCATGCTTCCACGATAGATATCCCTAAGATTCTTGATCAGCCTGTAAGGTCCGTAAGCTACAAACCTCCTATGCCAATCACTAGGGATGTTTCTCAAAATGAGACTCATAACCATTTTGAGATCCGCTTCCCAGGCGACATGTCTTTCAGGAGTCATTTCTCTTGCATAATAGCTTGGAATGGGGATTGAAGAGTCCATACTCAAGTGCATTGAACATTATCACCTCAACAAGCTTCCTTTCCCATTCAAGAAAATTCGTTAGGTTCAACTTGATCATAAGTTCTGAACCAATGATGATGTTTTGATTGAATGCCATAGTTCAAAAACTACAATTGAAAGGATTAAACAAGTAATTAAATACCTTCATACATGCTCTTAATAAAATTAAATTCAAGCAATCATGCATATTTCAAAGTTATTAAGCATTTTATTAAAGTTAATATGTTATGTTAGGTGTGAATAAAATGAATTCAAGATCCTCAAAATCATTAAAGAACTAAGCATGCTTGGCTTTGACTTAATTATAAAACATTTTAGGTAAGAAATTCCATTGCTAATAGTCTAGAAACTACTCTTGGTTGATAGGTACGTCTAAGAACTTATTAGGAAAACCTTTCCCATTTTCCACGACATAAAAGGGCTCCTTACATATATCGTTGAGTTCAATCAAAATCAACTTGTACTCACAACTAATGTGTACCTTACCCCAATTAAAATCAAGAAGTGACACATCACTTTGGCGGAAAACTATGACTAACTAGACATAAAGGTTAGAAAGTAAGTGTTATCTTGGAATAACACCTTTTAAATCAATTTTAAAGTATGGAACTTAAGGCTTTTACTATGTTGGTTAGATTTTAAGTGAAATAAAACCTTAATCATGCAACATAAGTAAGTCACAATCTCATGCATAATATCAAGACATATTTAAAGGAATAAATATCTTAAAGCATGCATAAGATTAACTTCTTGATCTAGTATGGCCCGACTTCATCTTGAAGCTTCAACTTCAAACTCCGTCTTGATAATGGATTGGAAACTTCGTTCTTGAATGTCACCATGGCAGGCACCACTTTCAACAAATAGGATTTGCAATAATTAAACTAATTACAACGAATTGATGGTACGCAGACCATATTTAAATAAAAACATGGTGCTTTGGACCATATTTTACATTCAAATTTAATGGTACGCATATCATATTTTCTATCCTATTGGGCCATACTAGTCATTTTCCACAACCTGCAAAATAATATATTTACAATATACCATTCACCCATTCATTTATCAATGAATGACTCACTTAGCAAGTTAGCAGAAAAGTGTATCACATAATACTTGCAATCAACTAATTAAGGGTCAAGAATCTACTAATTATTTGACCTTATTAGTTCTAATCGAGTTTATTAATCATAAGGTAATAAGGACCTAATCAGAGTTTAACTAATATGAATAAAAACTCCCACTCAAACCAAGAATTATATGCTTTATTAATATTTGAACATAAAAATATTTTTCCAAGTCCAATCGGAAACCACATATTTAATTAAAAATTTAAAGCTCATATAATAATTATTTTAAATCCCTTTAACGATTTTTAGTTGATTAAAAATGAATTAATTATAATTAATTCAAGGTTTTAATTTTATTAAATAATTGGTATAAAATTAATTATAATAATTAAACTACTCTCTCCGTATTTATTTAAGAGATACACTTGGCTGGGCACGGGTATTAAGAAGAAAAATTGAATGAAATAAAATAATAAAGCAAGTGGGGTTACATAGATATTTTAATAATTAAACAAGTGGGGACCATGTCATTTTGGTGGGTGGGAGGTGAGGTGGGTTTATGAAATTATTTGTTTAATAGGATGGTGGGTCATAGGGTAAATTAGATGTATTATTTAATTAGATGGTGGGTTGATAAGTTACTAAAAATGGCAAGTGTATCTCTTAAATAAATACGGCCGGAAAAGGCAAGTGTATCCCTTAAATAAATACGGAGGGAGTAATAAAAATAAATTCCGAGAAAAAATAATGAGTACGAAGTTAAATTATTAAATTCGTCACTCAACGGAAAATCAAAATGCACAAACATACACAATGGCCCAATGCCATAGTATGCATGGGCAAAGGGCAAGGCAAGGTCCATGAGAACGAGGCACATGCCTTGCCGAGGCTGTACAACAGTAGGCTTAGCAGCGCAGACCCATGGCCGAAGCCATCTCACCACGCCACTGCCTTACCGCGTTGGGCAGCACGGAGCAGCGCGCCTGGAACGAGGCCAGCGCCCACCCCATGTTGCCTTTGAGCGCGTTGCAGCAGGCGCGCTAGGCGCTGCGCGCACACAAATTTTCCGCTCACCCAAAGCTGCACACATAGCACATGCAGTAGCACATGTGCACACACTTGTGCCTTGCTCGATGCCATAACACCGCATGGGCGACGAGTTCCCTTGCTCGTCGTCCCATGCCCGCACCATTGCAACACCCATTAAGGGTAATACTAGGATTTTCATTGCTTCGTGCGTGAAAATTTGTGATAGATTTTATAAAATAAAATTTTATTATTTTCAAAATATTATGACTAATTAATAAATCATATTAATTTCATAAATATTCAGGCGATTAATCGAAAATGCATGAGTTAAACCAATTTTTCGATTACATAAACTTTAGGGATTAAAATTAGGGTTCATAAAATTTTAAAGATCCAAACTTTAAAAAATTTTAGGTAGTCTTTTAATCATTAAATACCAATCAAATTATCAATTAATTATGAAAAATCAAATCAAATTCTAAATTATTTGAAAATTCAACGAATTGATTATAATTACAAATTAGGTAGCATAATTAACAAATTTTAAACTTGGAATTGTTAATCATATGCAGTAGGTCATTTATTAATTCAAGATTATTACAAAAGCTTCGCAAATATTAGTTTTAACATCATAAAAATTACAAATTTTGCATCCAAAAACTAAAACCTCCGAAAAGTCATAGTTCGGCTTCGACTTTGGGAATTCTGGGTTTGGCCAAAATAATTTTTTTGTCAAAATTTAAACACCGTTTATATGCGGAATACACTATGAAAACATAAGATTCCGATCAATATTGCCAAAACTGCCGAAAATCCTGATGAACATATAATTAAATAGTCGCATGAATTTGCAATTAATTACACCAAAGTATTTCACCCCTTTAATTCTTTGCAAATTTATAAAATTTAAACCATGATAATATAATTGATTAAACAATTAATTAGAGGCTCGTGATACCACTGTTAGGTTATGAGCAATCCAATGTCATGCGGAATAAACCATAAATGACATAAGCAAAATTAAATGCACATAATCAATTAGCATAATTTAGTGAACACACTTTGTGATGCATGCCTTCCTTAGATGCTCCTGAACCAAACAAGAACAAGTTAGAACGCCAAACGTCGTCCCTCCGTAGAAAATGCACAACACGTTCGGATCCGCCTTAGATCGTACCAACTAGGATATAAAATAAGTTTTAAGATTTCAGGATCTCACATTTAGGTGACAGGCAAAGTATGTTGTATTGATGTATTAATTCATGACAATATGCAATATATTTAAAGGAAAATAGGAAACCCCTAGAAGCCAAAACCCTTGAGTAATTTAGGTAGTTTTAGGAAAATCCCAAAACCCAAAACCCTCTAGGGCAGCCGGCTGCTTGGTGCATAAGTTCTTTCATATCAAGCAAGCTTGGCCCAAGCCTGCACACAAGGTGTCAGCAGTGCTAGCCCAAGAGCTAGGCACAACATCGTTGGCCCATGCACTAGGCGCAGCTGCGCTAGCCCATGCGCTAGGCACAATAACGCTGGCCAGCTTGTTGCTGCCATGCGCGCTGGCCCAACATCGCTGGCTTTGCACGCTGCCACGCTGTCCCAGCTTGCTGTGGCTGCTGCTTCAGCCCATCGAGCGATGAGCCATTGCTCGTGTGATGGCTTGTAGCTAGTTTTGTGCTGCCGATTCATTTTTCCATTCAGAAAAATATTTCCGGTTCGAACAATATGTACGTTTTCGATAATATTTCCAATTCCGACAATATTTTCGATTTCAACAATATTTCCGATTCCGGTATTTTTTTTTTCCGGCAAAATTTCTATTTTCGATAGGAACGATATTTCCGTTTCTGGCAATATCTTCGACTTCGATAATATTTATATTTCAATGATGAACCATATTTCCGTTTTCGGTAATATCTTAATTTCTGGAGGGTTATGGAGTTCCGGGAGTGAGGGGGGTCAAAAAGACGGTTTTAGGATCTTTTCTTACATCTTCCCTCGTGGACGCGTGGCAAGAAATATTAAGTAAAATCGAACTAACCATGGGAAATTAACCTATTTTTACTAGTTATGGAGTCTCCATTCAGTTTTACAAAACTGTCAAAACCCGGTTGTTGTGATACGTGAGTACAAGCTTGTGAGACCCAGGCTCAACGTATTTGACCACAGCGGTCTTAGGCTCCCTTGTGATTCCTGTTGTGGGAATCTCTCAACATACATCCAGGGGAGTAGAGTTTGAGGGTTCGGGAGACATTTATTAATACGGGGAGTGCCACATATTAGCCCATGAAGCGGTCCTTACTAGTTCAATGTAACGAAGATGGGACATGCGTTAGACTACATTACTAATCTGAGTTAATTTTAATGCACAAGTTTTTTACTAACAATCGTCAAGAGATGATTTAGATTGATTTAAGGTATCTAACAATAAATCTGGATTGTCCAAAGAATACTTATTAGGTGTGATAAATAATCAAATTAAGTTTGACAGATTTATAATGGTGATTAAAGCAATAAATCAGATTATGACACTTTACAATATAGTTTTGGGTATATTGCGGTTCTGAGAAACTAACCACTTAGCTTTACTCGCTTTCCTTTTATTGAACGAATGTTCCTCGACTTGACTAGGCTCCTGGGCAGGATACATGCTTAATTCAGGCGCTTATTCAGACAACGTTTCGCTTAACAAGAGTTAAGACGATAGAACTACGGGACGTATAGAGCGATTATAAGGACGTATTGGAACCTTTGATTTAGGCTTAGAGCTTGTGGGTAGTATGAAAATATTATTTTGTGCCTTTACTTCGGCTGATTTAGCCTCTATTTATAGTGAAAAGGTGGCTATAAATATAGGGAATTGTAAGATTTTTAGGTACGCTGAAAAGCACATGGACGCAAGAAATAAGTCGCGCCTGACAGCTGGACGTGAGAAATGTCTCACGCTCAGCACCTGGCGCCAGATCTTCTTGGTGTTTTAATTATAATTGAATTAGGATTGTGGCGTGAGAAAAGAAATTGCACATGAATGTCGGCGCGAATAATCAGTTGCGCTGGGCCCTGTGCGTAAGAAGTTTCTTGCGCACGATTCCGGTTTCATGCATTTTTCTCTCTTTTTCTGATTTTACTTCAGCTTTGTGCCGCACTAAAACTCTTTTCATCCTTATTTTCTAGTTTATTCAACCAAAACTCTGTTTAATCCTTTTCTATATTTTTAGAATTTTAGGAATTCAATCGGAATGCGACTAGAATTCTCAAATGCTTTTCAATCTAATTTCTAAGGATTTTAAATGGAATGCAACTAAAGTTCCCATATAAGTGTTAGAATTTTAATTGGAATGCAATTAAATTTTTTTTGTCGCAAATATATGTTTGTACGGTTTACTAATTTTAGCGCATACTTAAAGAGGAATCTACTATAAATAAAAGTTCCTATAAATGGAAACTTTGGGTTTGGGTAACGAGTCAGTCAGTCTTAGAATATTCGTCGTTTATGAATGCGTTTTCCAAGTGGTTGTTATGTTTCATCATCGTACTTATCGTTTCTAGCCGGAGACAAAATGTAGGCATCTACAGTTAGCCCCCACTTTGAGTAGACGGAGTCTGTTCAAGACGAAGATCAAAGTATTGGTAGAGGAAGTGCGTCTAAGAATCTAATTTTGGGAAACTGATTCGGATGCGAGGGTCTCACGAGCCCCCGTGTGATAACATTTGACTCGAGGGTCATCACTAGCAAAGTTAACATTTCTCCTCACGAGTCATTGGATACTTTGTTGAATGAACTTGTACCTCCTCGCAATGTCATTGGAGGTGTTCAGATGAAGATAGTGCTTTTTTAAAAACTTTCTAGATTTAATTGAGATTAGATTGAAAATTTGAATGTCTTGCTTTTTGAAAAAGAAAGAGAAAAACTTCACTCTCGTCTTTTTGTTGAAAGAAAACGGAAAACTTGGATCTCGGCTTTTTGGTAAAGAAGGCGGTAAATTTGTCTCTTACTTTTTTGGAAAGAAAGCGGTAAACTTGTCCCTCGTTTTTTAGAAACGATTTTTTCACTCTAGCCTTTTGAAAAAGAAGGCTGGAAACTTTTCCCTCGTTTTTTTAGAAAACGGAAATTTTCCGGTCTTTCGTTTTTGGAAAACGGTAATTTTTGGTCTCTCGTTTTTTTTAGAAAACGGTAATTTTAGTCTCTCGTTTTTTTAGAAAAGGGTAATTTTTTGTCTCTCGTTTTTTAGAAAACGGTAATTTTTTGTCTCTCGTTTTTTTAGAAAATGGTAATTATTGGTCTCTCGTTTTTTTAGAAAACGGTAATTTTTTGGTCTCTCGTTTTTTTAGAAAATGGTAATTTTTTGGGGTCTCGTTTTTTTAATAAAACGGTAATTTTTTGAAATATTTCTAATTACTTCCTGAGAGATCGTGGCCGATTGGTGGGCCCACAGCTTTTATTATTATTTCTCGAATAATGACAATTTTGAAAACTGTTACTTTTTTCCGCGGGAGGAAGATTGTAAAGTATAACGGTTGATTTGCAGTTGGACAAGGGATAAGTGGCTCGCATAGGAATTTGTCAGAACCTCTTTTTCAGCGTGAGAAATATTCTTGCGTTGTATCTCTCATCGTAAAGATAATGTTGCGTTGTTGTCCACGCCTGCGCTGCTTTCCACACGCGATAATCTTCTTTCACCGGTTTGCTCTTAAAAACGAATTCTCAGCTTTATTTTTCGTCATTTGCTGCTTCCACTTTGACGTTTTCACAAGCTTTCTCTTTCTAGTTCTTGCTGATTTTTGCTCCGTTATTGTCGATTTCTTCATCAAATTGTTCACAAGTAATCCTAGACCACAATTCTGTAAGTGATTTCGAATTTTCTTGATTTTTTGACTCAGTTTGAAGTAAAATTTCGTATGAAATTCATGCTTAAATTGATTTGGGGCTTTTCAATTCTGGCCCAATTTCTCGCAATTAGTTGCTTGAATTTGATGTTTGTGACATGTTTAAGTGTTAGTGCATGTTATTTTTTGCAACTATATCAATTTCCATTGATTTTTGGCTTGTTTGAATTAGCCCCCAAGTGTACTTACGAATTGATACTTGGGGTGCAATGTAGGTACTCTTGGTTTGTTGCTTGCATTTGTACATAGTCTATGAGTGATAGAAAATGTATGAAATTCGATCTTAAAGTTGCTTGGATGAATTTTGCATGTAGGAGTATACTACTATTTTGAACTTAGTAGCAAGTGCATACCTAGGGAACAAATTTTTTTGACTCCATTTGGATAGAGTGTGCCTTCGAATCGTAGAATAATAGGTGTTATTCATTTTGTTAAGGTATGATCGTGCCTTAGTATTCCTGTTTTATTGTGGAAATAGTATGTCAGATAGACATCGTTCTACCCAGGAGGATGATGGTGAGGCTCCTGACCGTTCTGTGCGGCTATGTTCTCCATGGATGCAAAGGGGACGCCCGCTGATCCGAGAGTCTAGAGGTACGCGCTGTGCACCGCGACGATCCTCTTCATAGCGATCGACTCTTCGGGGTCCTCCTCTTCTGCAGGTGGGGCGAGAGAGGATGAGGCGGTTCCTAGGGAGCCTCTTTGGGAGGGTCCTTCAGAGTTTGATGGGCTAGATCTCCATTATGATATGAAGCACCACGTCGTATTCCGTTTTAGGGCGGGCGTGGCTGGCTCTGACGACTACTGCCGTTTCTACGGGGGCTCGACATTTTCTAGTAGGCTTGACTCCTTTGATCGGGAGACCATGACAGTAGTGATGTCCAACTCTTTGTATCCAGTAGTGCTTACCACGCGGGAGGTGATGCGTCCTAACACATCCCGACAGTTCCTTCGCAGTATTTTGGAGTGGTGGTGGGGCACCACTAACACTTTCCTTTTCCCCTGAGGCGAGATGACGATTACTCCAGAGGATTTCACTGCCTTGACTGGTATTTCTTTTTCCGGAACCCAGAACTCTCTTCCCAGAGATGGTTCGATGCCTACGACGAACACGGTGGAGGGTCTTGTTGACCTGTGGCTGGCCAACCAGATGTTGGGCTATAGGGGAAGGGAGATCCCATATTCTGATTTGGCCTATGATTTGTCACTGGGCCTTGATCTTGAGGACCCCTAGTTGGCGGTTAGGCGTGCTCGGGTCTTTTACTTACATTTCTTGGTGTCGACACTTTTGACTCTGGTTGATCACCCTGTTTACCAACGTGACCACTCTAGGTTCGTACTGCTGGGGTGAGCTTGCTTATGCTAACCTGATCGGGCACATGAGCCGGGCAATGAGGGTGATAAATGCTCCTGATAGGAGGATGATTCTCATCTCCATGTTCAGCGTGCCGTGTCTTGTTGAGGTACGTACCTCCTCGTTCCCTGAGACGATAGTTTTTGTAAATCTTTTTTATTTATTTATTGGATATGCGTGTTATTTGCAGTTGTGGGATTTTGAGTATTTACCCTTCCTTGCCCCTACATTCAGGAGACCGAGTTTGGGCTTCCCCATGGGTCATTGTTGGGGTGTAGCGAAGGACTTGGGCGAGAGGTCCAGTGTGACTGAGGTGCAAGGCCTCATTAGTACGGCTTCCCCTGCTTCTGTAAGTATTATTTGCTTACTCGATTCATCTCATTGTGTGAGAGTCTTGATTTTCAGTGTTATGTGCAAACATGTGATTTCGTCTCCTTGAGCCCGGTTTCGAGCGATCGAGGACGAGCTTTAGGTGAGCTATTCATGGAGTTGTAGGCAGGTCTTGTTTATTGGTTTGAGGGAGTCAGCGCGGTACCTGGGGGAGCGAGTGACCATGCAAACCTTAGAGTGTTTCTATGCAACGGTGGGGCCTTCGATGTCCATTCTGCGCCCGCAGGGTATTGCTAGCGGCTGGTGGGTAGGTGCGCGTGGACAACATTCGAAAGTGCCGAGTGGACAACATTCGAAGCGTATGCACCCCCCGGTTGGCGATGGGTATCCTTAGTCCCAACTCCCGAGATGAAACACCAAGGGAGCCAAGATTCGTTATGCGGTTCTGTCCGTTCACATTAATATGCTGATTTTCAGGTCGTCCCAACTTGATGGGGAAATAAACGCGGGGTAGGATCGTTTCACCCTTCGGCTATTTTGATTACCTACGAGCACGAGTATTTCCTTCACTATCCCCAGTGGAGTCGCCATTGTGAGGGGGACGAAAAAGCACGAGTCTAATGCGTGACCTTGTCCCTCGTGGGTGTGACGTTTCTTTTTGTCAAATCAAGTGTAATTGGATTTCCTGTGAGTTTACACCCAATTGACTAGTAATATAGGAGTCGCCATTCAGTTTTTAACGACAATGAGAAAAACTAACAAAACCCGGTTATCGTGACATAAAGGGAGTGTAATTATGTTTGACCACGACGGCCGTAGGTTCCCTTGTGATCCCTGGTGTGGGGATCTCTCAACATACACCCGCAAGGTAGAGATTGAGGGTTCGGGGGACTGTAACTACCGAGAGGAGTACTCGCTCATCGATAACTCCAGAGGCAGGATATCCTTACTAGCTCAGCATAAATAATTGAAGGGACATGCGTTAACTATTAAACTAATCTGAGTTGATTTTAACAATATGCAACATATAATACTAGATCGAGCGCGATTATCTGATTTAGACTTTATTAAGGGACCTAGCATGATAATCCAATTTCCCAAAAATATCATATTTATTAGGCGGGATAGAACAATCAGATTTAGTTAGTTTAACAGTTCATAAAAAGGGCGAGGAAAGCAATTAAATCATGGAAAAGGGACACATTACGACGCACCCTTGAGAGGTGCGTCACGGTTCTCAGAAAACTAACCACTTTGACTTTTCTATTTCTCCTTTTATTTAACGAATCTCAAGTTATGGGACAGGATACGTTATGTTCGATTTATGGATCGATTGCGACAGAACGCGTGATCAGTTTTGCAGCGTGAGGCTTAGGCTTAGGGGTTTAGAGTCAATACTCAGAATAATAATTGTGTGTTGTCCTTTTATCACGTCGAACTTGGGCTATATTTATAGAAAAGAGTTCGTGGAAAGATAGAATAGTAGAGCTCTAATCCACGAGGAATTAGGAAAGAACACGTCCCAGGTAATTTCAGCGCCCAGGCCTGGGCGCCGAAGATTTCGGCGCCCACAGTCAGGCGTTGAAAATAGGATATGGGCTGTTTTCATAGTCAGATTCGGATTCCTAGAATCCGGAGTGTTTGAGACTTAATCGAGTCTTTTAGTGCGTATTAACCTTGTGACGGAATGCGTCTGGGCTCGTTACGAACTCTAGGCTCGTTAGGATTTTAATTAATACGTGATTCTTATTTTCGAATCATATTAGGAATAGGATTCTCTCGTAATCTCTATCTCATTTAGGATTTATGTTGGAGTGCAACACCTAATTCTGACAGGTTTCTATCTTTTATGACTTGCCACTTTTAACAACTACCCATTACGGCAGTTACTATTTTTAGCAGGTTTCCATAAATAGCAGGTTTCTATAAATAGCAGATTTCGGGTGAAATGAAAAGGGGTGATCAAGATTCGTTATTTTATAGGAGATGCGTTGTCAAGTGGAGATTTATGCTTTCATCATCGAACCTTCCCTTTTGGGAATGGGGACAAAAGTAGGTGTCTACAGTTAGCCCCCACTTTGACTGAGTCTTGGAGTAAGACGATGGTCAAAGTATTAGACGGAGTGCGTCGCACAAGCCATGGTGACCTGTTTTTGCGAGGGTCTCACGAGTCCCCGAGTGATAACATTTGACTTAAGGGTCATCACTTGGAGTGTTGACATATCCCTCACGTGTCATTAGGATTTGTCAACGAATAGTATAGAAACTCCCTCACTTTGTCATTGGAATTATCTAAAGAGGCGTAGAAACTCCCTCACTTTGTCATTGGGAGTAGCTACAGATGTTTTCGAAATCAAAGCTATAAAGTGTAATTGGGCCTGGCCAAGCCCAGTCACGAGGTAAAAAATGTTTTTAAAGATTCTCATTTTCAGGGTTAGCTAAATGAGAAAAGCCCCTTGTTTTTATGGGACGTAAAACGAAGGAAAATCAAGCACATCGTTCTTTTTTGGAAAAACGGAAAACCAATCTTTGGAAAAAGGGAAAGCTACTCACATCGTTCTTTTTTGGAAAAACGGTAAACCATAAATAGTTATCGCTGCAGCGACTAAGGACCTGCGCGGTTAGTGACGCAGACCCCGCCGGCTAAAGATGGCGAGCCTGTCCGCTAAGGGTAGACACCCCGTCCGATAGAAGTGGACGAATCTGTTTTTTGAAATTTAAAAATAAGGACCTACGCGGTTTGTGACGTAGACCTCGCCGGCTGAAGATGGCGAACCTGTCCGCTAAGGGTGGACACCCCGTCCGATAGAAGTGGACGAATCTATTTTGAAATTTGTTTTGTGTTTATTTTTGAAAATAAGGACCTACGTGGTTTGCGTCGTAGACCCCGCCGGCTGAAGATGGCGAGCCTGTTTCATTTTTTTTTTTTTTTTGAAGATTCTATTTTTCGAAAACTGAGGATCTGCGCAGCTAGTGACGCAGACCCCGCCCGCTGGGGGTGGGCGAACCCTGTCCGCTGAGGGTGGACGTCCCTGAATTCGTTTTTTCGTTTTGGAACTTGCGTGGTTCGTGACGTGATCTTGCCAACTGAGATGGGCAAGTTTCCTATTTTTTTATCGTGATTTCTTTTTTGAGAATTTCTTTTGTTCAGTCTTGCAAGAGAGAATTCTTTCGAGGGATGCTCGAATTTAGTTGTAACCTGAACGTGGGTTGACAACGGGTTTAGATGGACCTTTGTCTTGCGACCGTCTGCTTTCGTGGTTTTGAGCTAGTCTTTACGGCTCGATTTTTGCCACCACTTGGTCTTTGATCAGAGGACCATGTACAAGTGTCAATGACGACCCTTTTTCTGAGGTCGAACCTGTTCTTTTGAGATCATCCAAACATGGGACGGCGTATAGCGTAGTCCGGGAATGTGATTTCGATTGCGCACTCTTTGTTGGAGTATACTTTTTGCGAGCCCCCAAGCACTTGGGCTTTGTTGGTCATTTTTCGCATACTTCATAACGTCTTTTAATCATGTTTGGGGTCGTGCTCGTATGTGCGAGCGACCTTTCATAGTGGTGTGCTATTTTGGCGAAGTCATGGGGTGCGACTTCAGTCTTCAGGCGACAAGGTTTAATATCATCCGGTTTAGCTTGGCCCGGATTAATCTTTTGACAGACAAACATTTTTATTTGAGAAACCAACGACTTAACAACATTTTTTGGTGTTTCGATGAATGACCTTGATATTTGATATTTGTTTCGAAAAGTGTACATATATGTTCCTTGAGACAAGTCTAAGTTTCGACCAAGTTTTACCATTCATTTTTGCTATTTGGGAGTTTAAAGGTGCTTTTTGGGCTTGATCTTAATTGCAATAGGGCCTCGTGTCTAGCAACACGGTTTTAAGTCTTTTCGTGTTCCGCGTTTTGTGAAATCTGGGCCTTGGGCTGCATTTTCGGCGCCCAAGGCTGGGCGTTAATTATTTCGGCGCCCAACTTCGGGCGCTGAAAGTCCTTTCCTGGCGAATTTTGACTTTCGGATTTCTTAACGCGTTTCCGAATGGGATCAGGATGTCACTTGATACGTTCAGCTATATATAGGGGCTAGATACGTCCCTATTTTCCATCACTCTCATTTTCCTTCTTTCTTTGCTGTGTTTTAGTTATTCCTTGCTTTCGTCATGTTGATTCCTACTTTCTCACTCCAACGGGCTGTTAGGCGTTGGCTACGGGCCCTTACTCCTACAGAAAAGGCTTTGTTGAAAGAATACCACTTAGAGGCACTTTTAGGCTTACAACAAATTAATATTGACTATAATTTTCTGCATGCAACCCTAAGCTTTTGGGATTCCGATCATCATGTTTTTGTCTTTCGGGGCAACGAAATATGTCCTTTGCCAGATGAATTCGCTGCGATCCTTGGTTATCCTACTAATGCTACCCCTGCCACTCCTGGCACTATTGAAGAGGGTAAAACAACCATAGGGGCTTTCCTAGGACTAGATGCTAACATGCTTGCTGAAATTGTTGTAGGTGATGAGGTTAATTTGGCAAAACTTGTAAAACATCACTTTAGGCCTAGTAAGAATATAACCGCACAGAAATTGAATATTCGAGCCCTTGTATTTTGCTTGTTGAATCATTATTTGCTGTCGAATAACAATGGTGAGTTCGGTGACATAAGGTTGATCCCCTTGATTAGCCAGATGGAAAGTTGCTATTCTATTATGCCGTTGGTTGTTGCCGAGACTTTGCTGAGTGCGGATGAGCTGAAGAAGGATGCCAAATCTGAATATTTTAAGGGAAGCCCCCTATTACTGCAGGTAATCGATTTTTTTTCTTTGTGCACGTATACGTTTTTTTTGCATATATATTTTTTATTCGTCCTGCCTTGGGGGTGAGTTTCAGCGCCCAGGTCTGGGCGCTAGAATTTTCGGCGCCTGGTCCTGGGCGTTGAAACTGCGCCCCAGGAACCGTTTTCTTTTTATTATTTTTTTTATCGTACCTGTTTTTTGCAGATTTGGCTCGTGGAACGGCTTAGGCTCTTGGAAACTCCTGTCGATCCTAAACATTATCGCCCTATAGCCTTGGGTAACCGAAAATATTTGCACCGAGGCCAGGACGAGGCCGAATGGGCCTCCTTTTTTACTCATGGTATCTGTTCTATTAAGTGGGTGGTACCGTGGTGGGGTTTGACTACTATGACGGGGGGTTCTGATGTATCTGTTTATGTTTCCTTGTTGGGGCTATCTCGGCCCATTTATATTTTCCCTTACCGAGTCATGCGTCAATACGGTTTAAGGCAGACTATCCCCTTTTCTGATACAGTACCACCTAAAGTAGCGGCCTTTTCACAAGCACGGGTTCAAGCGTGGGCTAAGTATTATGACGGTCTCCCGCGTTGGGCCCTAGCTACAAATGGCTTTGTGGGTCTTTCTGAAAACTACAAGTTGTGGATGAGCTCCGATGATAAGGTTGTGAGGACCGAGGCTCGAAATGGGGAGCCGGCTGAGCTTTTGATACCTCGCATTCGGGTCAGATATGAGGGCCGTGATTTTGCCAATCCTCGCACCCATGGTATTAAGACTGTGAAAGCTCGTCCTGATCGAAAGCGAAAGGAAGTTCCTCCCCGTTCCAGTTCTAGGCCTAAAAAGGTGCCTAACATGAAGGGGCCTGCTGTTGTTAAAAGAAGTGCAGGCTCTCGCGGAGATCGTCGCCGGAACAATGTATGGGTTAGGAAGGCTCAGCCGCCTGTAGAAACAGTGGCTAGTCTAGTTGATGATAATAATTCTTTTCCCACCATTGTCTGTGCCCTTGAGGTTGAGCGGGCTGTAACCGAGAATGTTTCTGAAGCCTTGGCGTCTTTGGAAGTTAGTGTCCAGGAGCCGGTTCTTATGAAGATTGATATAGGGGCAGCGCAGAAGACTGTGGGGGTGGATCCTGCGAACATTGCCCTCTACAAGACTTTATTTGATGATCCGGAAGAACTAGAGTAGTGTAGTTCTTGCTAGGGTGTAGGTGCCCTTTATTTATTTCAGTTGTGTTTGTTTTTTCATTTCTTAGCACTTTGTTTTCCTTCTTATTATTTTTCAATAAAGGCGTATTTTATTTTTCATTTTCATTTTTTGTTTCTCCTCTTTTTTTATATTTTTATATGTCTAACACTTTTTGCACAATTTATATATGTTTTTTTTTTATTGGACCGAATCCTTGGTAAGGATTGCCTACGTATCTTGTCAGAATCAGGTCGCGCGTAGTTCTAGCTAGAATAAATTCTAAGATGCTGGATTTTAATAGATATGCCCTGAGGTGGAAGCATATTACTTAACCGGTCAAATGAGTGAAGTATTATCATTATTTTCGTCTGCCGTTTTTTTGCCGTAAATCGCATAAAAAATAAAATTCGACTATTTTTTGTGTGGCTATATTTTTTGGTGAGCCTATTTGGATACGTGCTGTACCCCCCAAGTGTTCGTTATTTTTCCGTTATGTGCGGATAAAATGACGAGCACTTCTAAAAAAAAAATTTAGGCAGACAGAGAGTTTCAACGCCCAGGCTGGGGCGTCAAAGATTTCGGCGCCCAGCCCTAGGCGCTGAAAATGATTTCTGGCGGTCGTTTTTGACGCTTTGCTTCACGTGTTCTTGCATTTATTTCTTTTTCTTCGTTTTAGTATTTTGCTTTTTACTTGTATAAAAATTGATTTTGAGGTATTTCGGAGGCTTTTTGACTGTTAGCGTGAGACGCATTTTTGTCCGGATTAATTTTTTCTATTCGTGACTCGAAACGGCTTTGAATATGGAGTTAGGGTGCGGGAGTTATGA
Organism: Spinacia oleracea; assembly: GCF_020520425.1. Lineage (NCBI taxonomy): Eukaryota > Viridiplantae > Streptophyta > Magnoliopsida > Caryophyllales > Amaranthaceae > Spinacia > Spinacia oleracea. Next base: position 89,524,522 of record NC_079487.1, on the reverse strand, counting down.
AGATCTTTGTGTAGGCTTTCGGGTGGGTTGAGGTGCGTGTCGTTTTTGAAGGCTATGGTGGGGTTACATTTTATTAATTCCCTTTTTAAGCAACATTTGCATTTGTTTTGGATTTTGATTTCCTTTGATTTCTTTGGGTTGCATGGATTGACTTTTATGATGACATTTGTTGACCTTTATGTTTTGGGGATATGAAGGGGATGGTACGGTTTATTTCGTGGATTTTGGGAATTGGTTCCTATGGCACGATTTCAAGACCGAGTGGGTCTCGTTTATTGGGCCTAGAATGGGCCGCCTCTTTATTTTTGTATTTTGCAAGTACATTTGGTGATTACTTAGTGTTAGAATAAAAATTTTAGGAGAAATATTACGCCTTTATTAATTTGGAAAGTAAGGAAAACACACTGAAATAAAATTGACCTATATTCTAAGGGGTCTTAGGACTATCTAAAGTCTTTATTATTTTTTTCTACCAATCTAAAGAACTACTAGGCGCTTTTTACTAAGGTGCTCTATGTGGCTCAAGCCTTGGATTTAGTCTCGTAAAACTTTGGTCCTTCACCGGTACTCATCTTGAATTCTATTCCTTTTGCATTGACCCACTGATATGTCTTCACCCATCCGTTCTCAATCTCTTATAGTGTTGATGCAGGAGCGATTAACCGGGTTGGATCGAAACCTTCATCTTGTAAAGCTAGGGTAGTCATCACAGTCTCGTCCTCCATAGGCCTCGATTCGTTAAACAATGTCCATAAAGCCTGGTTGTCCAATATTTCAGCTATTTTAGTCTTGGTGAGGTGGGGTGCCTCATCCAAGGTGTGGCAGTCATGGAAGATTTCAAATCCTGGTTTTAGCAAGCCATCCTGAACGAAGGGTTCAGGGAAATCACAGCATGGATGTCCTTCTCCTTCCCGAACGAACATCCCGTTAAGGGTCCTTTGATATGGGGGAAGGAGGGTGGTTTGTTTGGTTTTGTTAAGGCGTAGCCTAGATAGGCGGTCAGCAATATCTTCCTCCGTTGGTTCATAGCCTAAGCCAAAGGGAGTAGATTTGTTGGGTAAAGGATGGAATGTGCATTCCTTCTTCCTTATGCCCAATGGGGTTCCAGGGAAATAACCTTGAGCTAACAACATTCTAGGGATGTCTCGGGATGCGTGCGGGTCTAGGAATGCTGGATAATAGTCTTCGATGAACTGGATTGCTTCTTCCATTTGAAACCCATAAAGGTCGTCTGCAGTTTCGGCCGTTCCGACCATAGTACAACTGACGTCGAGAGGAGGGGCGCGGGTTTCTAGTATTACCCCGTTATGGTTAAGTTTAACCATTTGGTGCAAGGTAGAAGCCACACCTCCTAAGTCATGGAGCCAAGGTCGCCCCAAGAGGAGGTTGAAAGTGGGCTTGATGTCGATTATTTGAAACTCCGTGGTGCGTGCCACAGGCCCGGTTTGTATGGTAAGGTTGATTTTTCCCAACACAGGCCTTCGGGAGTTATCATAAGCTCGTACCCCTTGCGTGGAGGTTTGGAAGTCATCGTTTCCTAGCCCCAAGCAATGGGCGGTTCGCAATGGGCAAACATTAACCGCCGAACCGTTATCTACGAGCGCTAGGGGGATGTTTTGTCCTTTGCATCCAACTACTAGATAGAGGGCTTTATTGTGAGCACCCCCCTCTTTGGGCAAGTCTTTGTCAGTGAAAACTATGGCCTTTTCTCCGGCATCTCTCGTGACGTGGTTAACCAATGAGTCAGGTTTGATATTTGTAGGTACTGAGATGAGGTTGAGTGAGCGAATAAGCTTTTCGCGATGTTCCTTTGAAGTACACATGAGATCCCAGATGGTAATTTCGGCTTTAGTTCTTTTTAGTTGTTTCAAGAGAGGATTTTCAATGACTTCCGCGACGGTGGTGTGCCGTCCATTCTCAGGAGTTTGCCTAACTGGGATATCGTCCATAGGAGGTGGGCGAATATCCGGTTGGTATATCCTTCCGGATCGGGTGAGGTTGTCGACCTCGGGCTCCTGAGGGGTGGTGTCAATGTGAGCGTACCCGGGCCAAGTTTCAGTAAAGAGGTCCTGGCCCGACTTGAGATAGGTAAATATCTTCAGCATCATCATCCCACACACCGCACACTTCTCTCTCGATTCGATCCAAAGGGACCACAGCGAGTGGTGCACCTTGAGGTGTAATGTACACCGTAGGGTCGAAGTTCTCATTTTCTGGTTGGTCGAGAGAGATGTGACAAGAGCCGAGTGGGCTCTTGTTGTTGTTGGGTTTGCCAACGTTAGGGAGAGGTATCACTTCATCCTCTATCATGTCCTGGATTGTATTTTTTAGGTTCCAGCAGTTTTCGGTGTCATGCCCATTTCCTTGATGGAACTTGCAATAAGTACCTTCGACCCAATATTTTCTTTTGACAGGAGGGTCACGGGTGGGGCCTATAGGTCTCAACTTTCCTTGATTGGTTAGTCTTTCGAAGGCTTGTACCAAAGTCGACCCGAGTGGGGCAAACTTTCGATCTCGGACCCATCTTCCAGGGCTTCTTCGGGCGGGAGTCTCCTCTACGGCATGGACTTCTTGGGCTTAGGATGTGTTGCCCCTGTTGTAGGTGTTGCTTTTGTATGCGGGTTTACTTTGTATTGTTTTTGCGAGATCATCCTCGATCTTTATTCCCACATCATAAACTCTTTTGAAAGTGTCAAGTCCCAGGTACCTAAGGTGTTGTCTGTAAGCCGGGTCCAGGTTGTCAATGAATTTTTGGACCAATTCTGTTTCGGGAGGCCTATTGATTAGTTGGGCCGCCTGATCCCTCCATCTAGCAAAGTAGGTTGTGAAACCCTCATTTTTCTTTTGGAAGAGAACTTCCAGCTCGCGCATGGTGACTTGAAAATCCATGTTCGACGAGTATTGCTTGATGAAGACATTGACAAAGTCTTCCCAAGTGGGGAAGAGCTTAGGGTCCTGGTGATAGTACCATTTGAGCGGCACAGGTTCGAAGGACAACGGAAAGGCAGGTAAATACATGGACTTGTCCACGCCTTTCAAGTTCATGGCATTCACAAAGCTCAATAGATGATCACGGGGATTGTCTGTGGCTTTAAACTTTGGTAAGTCAGATGAACTAAACTTTTCTGGTACTTTTCCAGGAAAAGGTTCAGGATCGAGGGAGAAGTACTTGCTCCCCATGGTTTGCTGTAGGACCATTTTTTCAATCCTCTTCTCGTTATCGAGGTCATTTTTGGCTTGTGCAGCCGCTAAGGCTTCGTTTTCCATTTTCAGTTGGCCCATGAGTTGGGTCATTTGAGCCATCTGGTCTCGCAATTCTTCGATGGACATGTTTGAGGGTGCGAATCGAGGTTGGGGAAGCGAAGATCCTTGAAATGAGGGATGACAGACGGAGCTTGGAGTCACTAAACCTGGTGTTGGCGATGTATCTTCGAGACGTACTAACCGTTGATTTCCTGATCGGCACCAAGTGGCAGGACCAGTCCTATGCATAAGATAAGCTAAAGTTTAGGCCCCAAAGTTTCAAGCATTACTTAGTCTAGACTTTGACTCTCTCTCTATTGGTTTTTCGCTCTTTCTTTTGTTGGTACACTTTTAGTTCTTTCTTTTGGTCATTCTTTGGATTTTTGAAACACTTGCCCGTGTGACATTCATAGTTATTAGCATGTTCGGTTTTGGTGCCGAGCATTGTCGCCGTAGGAGGCCTAACAACGACGCAAAGAGTTATTTTTTGTTTTTAAGTCGCTTCTAGAATCGAGTGCTTCTTCTTACGCTCTCGTAGCAATTTTTTACGAACCTTTTTTTTGTGCTACGTATTTTCCTTTTGCGCGGGCACCGAGGCTGCTGCGCCTGACCAGAAGGCCAAGCAGCAACTTCAGCGCCTAGCGTAGGGCGTGAGAAATTCTGGCGCCCAGCCAGGGGCGTTGAAAATGCGTCCCTGGTTGGTTCTCGTTTTCTGTTTGCGTCTACTTTTGTTTATGCGACTTCGATTTCGCGTGCTTGCCTAATAACGTCCTTTACGCCCCGTACAGCGTTTGTGGGATTCGTTACAGGCCATCCCGAGCGTCGCTTATTTTTATGGCGATCGTTCGGGTTTGCGGAACACGTATTTAGGTATAAACACTGTGGCAAATTGGTTTATGTATGTTTGGGAAATTTTTTAGGTCGTTGGTTTGCTAACATTGTTTGTCACACAATCACATACTTCGTTACACATTACTAACATTACATCATGAAGCAATAATAATATGTCATGTAGTTTATGATAGGCTTCTATGCGTAGTTTTTGCGCCTGGCTTGGTACCGCTTCTATCGCAGATCCAACACATGCCCCGGTCGAGGTAGTGCCTTCAACAGACGAATTTCGCCCAAGAGGCCAATCACGATGTAAGCCAAGGGGGCATGCACCAATGAGAGGGACCTAATGGGCGAGCAATTGGGTTTGGGACGGGTGTACTACTATCGAAAGTGCCGAGTGGACAACATTCGAAGCGTATGCACCCCCCGGTTGGCGATGGGTATCCTTAGTCCCAACTCTCGAGATGAAACACCAAGGGAGCCAAGATTCGTTATGCGGTTCTGTCCGTTCACATTAATATGCTGATTTTCAGGTCGTCCCAACTTGATGGGGAAATAAACGCGGGGTAGGATCGTTTCACCCTTCGGCTATTTTGAATACCTACGAGCACGAGTATTTCCTTCACTATCCCCAGTGGAGTCGCCATTGTGAGGGGGTCGAAAAAGCACGAGGCTAATGCGTGACCTTGTCCCTCGTGGGTGTGATGTTTATTTTTGTCAAATCAAGTGTAATTGGATTTCCTGTGAGTTTACACTCAATTGACTAGTAATATAGGAGTCGCCATTCAGTTTTTAACGACAATGAGAAAAACTAACAAAACCCGGTTATCGTGACATAAAGGGAGTGCAATTATGTTTGACCACGACGGCCGTAGGTTCCCTTGTGAACCCTGGTGTGGGGATCCCTCAACATACACCCGCAAGGTAGAGATTGAGGGTTCGGGGGACTGTAACTACCGTGAGGAGTATTCCCTCATCGATAACTCCAGAGGCAGGATATCCTTACTAGCTCAGCATAAATAATTGAAGGGACATGCGTTAACTATTAAACTAATCTGAGTTGATTTTAACAATATGCAACATATAATACTAGATCGAGCGCGATTATCTGATTTAGATTGTATTAAGGGACCTAGCATGATAATCCAATTTCCCAAAAATATCATATTTATTAGGCGTGATAGAACAATCAGATTTAGTTAGTTTAACAGTTCATAAAAAGGGCGAGGAAAGCAATTAAATCATGGAAAAGGGACACATTACGATGCACCCTTGAGAGGTGCGTCACGGTTCTCAGAAAACTAACCACTTTGACTTTGCTATTTCTCCTTTTATTTAACGAATCTCAAGTTATGGGACAGGATACGTTCTGTTCGATTTATGGATCGATTGCGACAGAACGCGTGATCAGTTTTGTAGCATGAGGCTTAGGCTTAGGGGTTTAGAGTCAATACTCAAAATAATAATTGTGTGTTGTCCTTTTTTCACGTCGAACTTGGGCTATATTTATAGAAAAGAGTTCGTGGAAAGATAGAATTGTAGAGCTCTAATCCACGAGGAATTAGGAAAGAACACGTCCCAAGTAATTTCAACGCCCAGAGCCAGGCGTTGAAAATAGGATTTGGGCTGTTTTCTTAGTCAGATTCGGATTCCTAGAATCCGGAGTGTTTGAGACTTAATCGAGTCTTTTAGTGCGTATTAACCTTGTGACGGAATGCGTCTGGGCCCGTTACGAACTCTAGGCTCGTTAGGATTTTAATTAATACGTGATTCTTATTTTCGAATCATATTAAGAATAGGATTCTCTCGTAATCTCTATCTCATTTAGGATTTATGTTGGAGTGCAATACCTAATTCTGAAAGGTTTCTATCTTTTATCACTTGCCACTTTTAACAACTACCCATTACGGAAATTACTATTTTTAGCAGGTTTCCATAAATAGCAGGTTTCTATAAATAGCAGGTTTCGGGTGAAATGAAAAGGGGTGATCGAGATTCGTTATTTTATAGGAGATGCGTTGTCAAGTGGAGATTTATGCTTTCATCATCGAACCTTCCCTTTCGGGAATGGGGACAAAAGTAGGTGTCTACACTAGGTATAGGGAGTTCATGCGAGAACACATATGGCTGCCTCCGGTGATCGCGGCACGCTTTCGACCATATATTTTTTTTGTTTAGATGCACATTTCCGGTATAAATCATGTTCACTATCCCTTTTCTCACATACAGCCTGAGCCGACTTACCACGGTGGTTGGGTGCCACCTTATGGCATAATCTCGTACAGGATCAAGAATGGCTCGATGATTTTCGAAATCGTGCCCGACGTGCTAGAGGAGGAGGAGATGCATGCCCTGTATCCGGAGGACGCTTCCCCGGTATGCCGTGTCCTTTTTTTTTATTAGTCGTGGGGTATATTCCCTTTTATTTGTTATGCTAATGACATTGTTCATTTGTTTTGCATCCCCCGGTCAGGACAGTCAATGGATTGATCAGGGTGGTCAGTCGGGTGAAGGGGGCGTTGGCCAGGGCTCGGTCGACTTTCTCATGGTGCGACCTGACCGTGTTCCAGGTAATGGGCCCGAACTTGATTCTAGCTTATGTTTTATTCATTATATGCTGATTTATATATTCACAATATCAACCACGGGGAAACTACAATCACCAACAACAGTCTGATGGACCACCTGGGTTCCCTAGACCATCTTATACTACTCCACGAGCACAGACTCCACCATCACAGCCTCAGGCCCCTCAGTCCGACCCTATGTTAGTGGAGATGCGCAATATGATGCTCATGATGCAAAAGTCTCTTGCGGAAAAGGATGCAAAAAAGTGATGCTCTTGTTGCTCATAACAAGATCATCGATAATCATATGGCCCAGATGGCTACTAGTCTTGCGGGGAGAACCCAAGGGCAACTCCCTTCACAGCGTGAGAATAAAGATACTGCAAATGCTATGACACTGCGGAGTGGGCATGTGTATGAAGGCCCTTCTATGATTTTTGATGATGATTCTAGAGTGTCTGACCCGGTCAAGAAAGTAGCTGAAAAAGTAGTCACAGAGAAAATAGTAGCTGAAAAGGTAGCCCATGATAAAGAGGTTGCACCTGAGGTTAAGAAGGAGACTGGAATTCAAGTACCACCTATTGTAATCCCCTTCCCAAACCGTCAACTCAAGAATAAGCTAGACAAGCAGTTTGGTAAGTTCTTGGATGTGGTCAAAGATTTGTAGGTAACTGTTCCTTTTACTTAGTTAATTTTACAAGTTCCTGCATATGCTAAATCCATGAAAGATATATTTTTTTAGGTTATGATACATATGAATAAACATAAATCATGCGGAAAAACCATAATGCCAGGAAACATATTATTTACACATAATCATATAACATAATTTAGATGCATACACTTTGTAGCGTGCCCTCCATAGCTGCACCCGAACCGAATAAGAACAAGTCTTTAGGACTCCAAGTGTCGTCCCTCCGTAGATAGTCCACAGCACGTCCGGATCCGCCTTAAGATTGACCAACTAGAATCGCCCTTAAGGTACTATAATTTTCGGGTATTATAGGGCAATAATATGACTGAATTTTTGCTCTAAAAAATGTCACTTTGAATACTTGAAAAACTCGTTATAAATTGTGAACCCAGGCCACATATTTATAGGGGTATGGAAAGAGAATTGGAATCCTCCTAGGATACGAATTAATTAAATTAGAATCCTAGTAGAACTCTTATTTAATTAATTTATCTTTTAGGATTAGGAATTTAATCATTAAACAAATCTTAAACGTTTTAGGTTTCGTATGTGAACACAAACACACACGCACGCGCAGCAGCCCACGAGGGGCGTCATGCGCGCGCACACAGCCCGAGCAACGCAGCCCAATTGCCACGGAGCCCACGACTGCCGCAGCCTTGGGCGCGCGCTGGGCCTGCCTTGCGGTGGGCCTGGCGCAGCCTTGGGCTGGCGTGTTGTGGCGCGCGTTTCCCTTGCTGGACGTGGGTCTGGCTTCGTGCTGGGCCTTCGTCTAGCAAGCTCGTCCGATGCTAATTCGTACGACGCGCTTCCGATTAATTTCCCGATTTCGGAATTCATTTCCTATACGAACAATATTTAACATTTTCGATTCCGGAATTAATTTCCGTTTCGAACAAATATTTAATATTTCCGTTTCCGGAATTATTTTCCGATTCCGATAACATTTCCGATTCAGACAATATTTCCGTTTCCGGCAATATTTCCGATTCCGGCAATATTTCCATTTCCATTAATATTTTCCGATACGTACCATGTTTCTGTTTCCGGAAACATCTACGACTTGGATAATATTTATATTTCCGATACGATCCATATTTCCGTTTCCGGCAATATCATCGTTTCCGGAGTATTCATTTGCTTGCCTTTGACGAACTCAGCTCCTACTGGAACCAAGATCCGTCGATTCCGAATATCCATAGATGGAGTATTTAATGCCATTAAATACTTGATCCATTTACGTACTATTTGTGTGACCCTACGAGTTCAGTCAAGAGTAAGCTGTGGATTAATATACTTAATTCCACTTGAACTGAAGCGACCTCTAGCTAGGCATTCAGCTCACTTGATCTCACTCAATTATTAACTTGTTAATTAATACTGAACCGCATTTATCAGACTTAATATTATATGCATACTTGGACCAAGGGCACTATTTCCTTCAGTCTCCCACTTATCCTTAATGACAAGTGTGCATTACCTAATTCCTTTGTCGCTCGATGCTTGCTCTTGAACATAACGTATGAGTTGTCATCCTTATTATGTCCAGTGGTGTTTCTCGGTTTCAGAGTTCAACTGATCAAATAAACAGATAATCATAGCCTATGATTCATCCGAGCACGGCCATGCATTTTACAGTTTCTAGCTCTCCGAGTGGCCTTGTACAACTTTTAAGCATCTCATCCCGATTTATGGGAGGACAATCCCAATCTTGCGATCTTGAGATTAGACTTCGTTTGATAGGTGATTACCTGAGCGTTGCCTTTATAGCCTCCTTTTACGGTGCGGTGGTTGGTCAACGTCAAAGTAACCAGTTCTCAAACAAGTAATCTCAAATCACTCAGGTATTGAGGATTTATTGTCTAATAATTTTAATGAAATTTACTTATGACAGATTTTTATCTCTTACAGTAAAGTTTCATAGGTCTGTCCGATACTAGTCTTCCCAAAGTAAGTATCTATGCAAATGATTATGACATTGCCATGTCCACATAGTTCAAGAAACAAAACTACTAGTCATCTTGCATTCTAGTCGTCTAACGTTTTCTATGCGTCCAATTTTATAGAAAACTGCGACCAGGGACCATTTTCAACTTTTGACATTCAAGTTCACTTGATAGACATTTCTTAGTCACAGGACTGGTCCTGACAGTCTATCTTGAATATTTCGTCAAATTGAAGGGACTCATCATTTAATAAACCACAAATTAAATGGAAAAATGAATTCTATTCATTTATTGTGAATGATTAACCAATAATGTTTTACAAAGAATTAAACTCTAAAACTTTAAAACCTTAAACACGGACATCAAAGCCATTCTCCAATACGCTTGATTCTCATAGCTGCAGTGTGCGAGTTGTGCTTCGCCTGCGGCAGAGGTTTAGTCAATGGATCTGATATGTTGTCATCAGTTCCAATCTTGCTTATCTCGACTTCTTTTCTTTCAACGAACTCTCGTAGAAGGTGAAATCTACGAAGTACATGCTTGACTCTTTGGTGGTGTCTAGGCTCCTTTGCCTGTGCAATAGCTCCATTATTATCACAATACAAGGCTATTGGTCCTTTAATGGAGGGGACTACACCAAGTTCACCTATGAGCTTCCTTATCCATATAGCTTCCTTTGCTGCTTCATGTGCAGCAATGTACTCCGCTTCAGTTGTAGAATCCGCAATGGTGCTTTGCTTAGAACTTTTCCAGCTTACTCCACCTCCGTTGAGGCAGAAGACAAACCCAGACTGTGATCTGAAATCATCTTTGTCGGTTTGGAAACTTGCGTCCGTATATCCTTTAACAATTAATTCATCATCTCCACCATAGACCAGGAAGTCATCTTTGTGCCTTTTCAGGTACTTCAGAATATTCTTGGCAGCAGTCCAATATGCCTCTCCTGGGTCTGACTGGTATCTGCTCGTAGCACTGAGTGCGTACGCAACATCCGGGCGTGTACATATCATATCATACATTATTGAACCAATCAATGATGCATACGGAATCCCATTCATTCGTCTACGCTCATCAAGTGTTTTTGGGCACTGAGTCTTGCTTAGAGTCATTCCATGAGACATGGGTAGGTAGCCTCGCTTGGAGTCTGCCATCTTGAACCTCTCAAGTACTTTATTGATATAAGTGCTTTGACTAAGTCCACTCATCTTTTTAGATCTATCTCTGTAAATCTTGATGCCCAATATGTACTGTGCTTCTCCTAGATCCTTCATCGAAAAACATTTCCCAAGCCAAATCTTGACAGAGTTCAACATAGGAATGTCATTTCCGATAAGTAATATGTCGTCGACATATAATACTAGAAAACAAATTTTTCTCTCACTGACCTTCTTGTATACACAAGATTCGTCTGCGTTCTTGATGAAACCAAAGTCACTGACTGCTTCATCAAAACGTATATTCCAGCTCCTGGATGCCTGCTTCAATCCGTAGATTGATTTCTTTAGCTTGCATACCTTTTTAGCATTCTTTGGATCCTCAAAACCCTCAGGTTGTGTCATAAACACAGTTTCTGTTAAAACACCGTTTAAGAAAGCGGTTTTGACATCCATCTGCCATATTTCGTAATCGTAATATGCACCGATTGCTAACATTATCCGAATAGACTTTAGCATTGCAACTGGTGAAAATGTTTCATCGTAATCCACACCGTGGTCTTGCCTGTAACCTTTTTCAACCAATCTAGCTTTGAAAACTTCTAGTTTCCCATCCTTGTCCTTTTTCAGTTTGAAAACCCATTTGCTTCCAATGGCTTGGTAGCCATCTGGCAAATCGACCAAATCCCATACTTGGTTTTCAGACATGGAGTCTAATTTAGATTGCATGGCTTCATGCCATTTCTTTGAGCTAGGGCTCGTCATAGCTTGTTTGTAAAGCGCAGGTTCATCACTTTCAAGTAATAGAACATCATAGCTCTCATTCGTCAAAATACCTAAGTACCTTTCCGGTTGATATCTATATCTCTGCGATCTACGCGGGGTTACATCTCTAGATTGTCCATGATTCTCACCAGAAACTTCTAAAGATCTCTGAGTTTCATCCTGAATGTCATCTTGAGCATTCTCTAGTGTTTGTTGTTCGACTAGAATTTCTTCGAGGTTTACTTTTCTCCCACTTGTCATTTTGGAAATGTGATCCTTTTCCAAAAAGATACCATCTCGAGCAACAAACACCTTGTTCTCAGATGTATTGTAGAAGTAATACCCCTTTGTTTCCTTTGGATAGCCCACAAGGATACATTTGTCAGATTTTGGATGAATTTTGTCTGAAATTAATCGTTTGACGTATACTTGACATCCCCAAATCTTAAGAAAAGACACTTTTGGAGGATTTCCAAACCATAACTCATATGGAGTCTTTTCAACAGCTTTAGACGGAGCTCTATTTATAGTGAGTGCGGCTGTATTTAGTGCATGTCCCCAAAATTCTATTGGAAGTCGGTCTGACCCATCATTGATCTAACCATGTCTAGCAAGGTTCTGTTCCTCCGTTCTGACACACCGTTCCACTGTGGTGTTCCAGGAGGAGTCAATTCTGATAGAATTCCACATTATTTCAGATGGTCATCAAATTCATAGCTCAGATATTAACCGTGTTAGGTTATGATACATATGACAATTCATAAATCATGCGGAAAAACCATAAAGCCAGGAAAGCATATTATTTACACATAATCATTTAGCATAGTTTAGATGCATACACTTTGTTGCGTGCCTTCCCTAGCTGCGCCCAAACCGAACAAGAAGAAGTCTTTAGGACTCCAAGTGTCGTCCCTCCGTAGATAGTCCACAGCACGTCCGGATCCGCCTTAAGCTTGACCAACTAGGATCGTCCTTAAGGTACTTAGAATTTTCGGCTAGTATAGGCAATTGTATGACTGAATTTTTGCTCTCAAAAATCACTTTGAATACTTGAATAATCTATGCAAAATAATGACCCTAGGCCTTTATTTATAGAGGTATGGAAAGGGAATTGTAATCCTATTAGGATACGAATTAATTAAACTAGAATCCTAATAGAATTCTTATTTAATTAATTCATCCTTTTAGGTTTAGGAATTTAATCATATGTCGAAACCTGATTGCTTTAGGATTCGTATAGCACACAAACACACACACACGCACAGCAGCCCACGAGGGGCGCCATGCGCGCGCGCGCAGCCCGCGAGCTTGCAGCCCATTGCCACGAGGCCCACACGCTGCCGCAACCTTGGCGCGCGCTGGGCCTGCCTTGCGGTGGGCCTGGCGCAGCCTGTGCTGGTGCATTTGTGGCGCGCTGGCTTGCTGGGCGATGGCCCGGCTTCGTGCTGGGCCTTCGTCTGGCAGGCCTCGTCCGATGCTAATTCGTACGATACGCTTCCGATTAATTTCCCGATTCCGGAATTCATTTCCGATACGAACAATATTTAATATTTCCGATTCCGAAATTAATTTCTGTTTCGAACAAATATTTAATATTTCCGTTTCCGGAATTATTTTCCGATTCCGATAATATTTCTGATTCTGACAATATTTCCGTTTCCGGCAATATTTCTGATTCCGGCAATATTTCCATTTCCGATAATATTTTCCGATACGTACCATGTTTCCGTTTCCGGCAACATCTACGACTTGGATAATATTCATATTTCCGATACGATCCATATTTCCGTTTCTGGCAATATCATCGTTTTCGGAGTATTCATTTCTTGCCTTGTGACGATCTCAACTCCCACTGAAACCAAGATCCGTCGATTCCGAATATTCATAGATGGAGTATTTAATGCCATTAAATACTTGATCCGTTTACGTACTATTTGTGTGACCCTACGGGTTCAGTCAAGAGTAAGCTGTGGATTAATATCATTAATTCCACTTGAACTGAATCGGCCTCTAGCTAGGCATTCAGCTCACTTGATCTCACTGAATTATTAACTTGTTAATTAATACTGAACCGCATTTATTAGACTTAACATAGAATGCATACTTGGACCAAGGGCACTATTTCCTTCACACCGCCTCTATCAGACCGCAGTGCCTTAATCTTCTTGCCTAATTGATTCTCTACTTCACTCTGAAATTCCTTGAATTTTTCAAAGGATTCAGACTTATGCTTCATTAGGTAGACATAAGCATATCTACTGAAGTCATCAGTGAAAGTGATAAAGTAGTTGAAACCACCCCTAGCATTTGTACTCATTGGTCCACATACATCTGTATGGATTAAACCCAATAGTCCAGTTGCTCTTTCTCCAACTTTAGAGAAAGGTTTCTTTGTCATTTTGCCAAGTAAACATGATTTGCACTTACCATAATCCTCTAAGTCAAATGGTTCTAGAATTCCTTCCTTTTGAAGTCTTTCCATGCGTTTCAAGTTAATATGGCCTAATCGACAATACCACAGATAGGTGAGATCTGAATCATCCTTTTTGGCCTTTTTGGTATTTATGTTATAAACTTGTTTGTCGTGATCTAATAAATAAAGTCCATTGACTAATCTAGCAGATCCATAAAACATCTCTTTAAAATAAAACGAACAACTATTGTCTTTTATTAAAAAGGAAAATCCCTTAGCATCTAAGCAAGAAACAGAAATGATGTTCTTAGTAAGACTTGGAACATGGAAACATTCTTCCAGTTGCAAAAATAGCCCAGAGGGCAACGACAAATAATAAGTTCCTACAGCTAATGCAGCAATCCGTGCTCCATTTCCCACTCGTAGGTCGACTTCACCCTTGCTTAACTTTCTACTTCTTCTTAGTCCCTGTGAATTGGAACATAAGTGTGAGCCACAACCTGTATCTAATACCCAAGAAGTTGAATTAACAAGTGTACAGTCTATAACAAAAATACCTGAAGATGGAACGACTGTTCCGTTCTTCTGATCTTCCTTTAGCTTTGGATACTCTCTTTTGTAATGGCCTATTCCATCACAATAAAGATAGCTTGATGTGGACTTGTCCTGCTTTGATTTAGCATTGCCCTTGGACTTTCCACTTTTCTTGAACGGTCTCCCTTTAGCCTTGAGTAAATCTTTAGCTTCACAGTCCAGTATTATTTCAGCCTTTCTGACAAGGTGAACAAATTCTGCAACTGTTTCTTCTCTTGGTTCACTTAGGTATAGTTGCTTGAAGCGACCAAACCCACTGTGCAGTGAATTGAGCAAGATAGAGACTGCCATCCTTTCGCTTATTGGTGTTCCTAGCAGACTTAGGCAATCAAAATATGAAAGCATAAGATCCACATGGAACCTTAGTGGGACGCCTACCCTTTGTTTAGTGCGAAGGAGCTGAACATGTGTTTCTTGGACCTCCATCCTATAACACCTGTTGGGAGAACTAACCTTTAGACCAGACATTGATTCAATCAACTCATGGACGTTCAGGTCCCTGTCCTCCGTGCTTCCACGACAGATGTCCCTCAGATTCTTGATGAGAGTGAAAGGTTCATAAGCTACAAACCTTCTAGCCCATTCATCAGGGATATTGTTCAGCATGAGACTCATAAACTTTTTGAGATCCGCATCCCAGGCGGAAAATCTTTCAGGGGTCATGTCTCTGGCATAGTAGCTTGGCATGGGATGTAACATTACATACTCAAGTCCAATGAGTCTGACTATTTCAACTAGCTTAGCTTCCCATTGAAGAAAATTTGTTAGGTTCAGCTTGACCATAAGCTCATAACCCATGATGATGTTTTGATTGTTGTTTTCCATAATAAAACTACAATTGAAAAGAATAAACAAATAAATAATCATTCACAGTTTTTCTTAATAAACTTAAATTCTAGCATACATGCATAATTTAATGTTCATTAAGCATTTTATTCAAGTTATGTGTTCCGGCAGGTGTGAATAAAATGATTCCAAGATCCTAAAACCCATTGAAGAATTAAGCACATTATGTATTTAGACTCAATTCTAAAATCTTTTAGGTAAGCAAAAACCTTTTTCTAATAGTCTAGAAACTACTCTTGGTTGATAGGTACGTCTAAGAACTTATTAGGTAAACCTATCGATTTTGCCACGACATAAAAGGACTCCTTACTTATATCGTTGGGTTTCACCAAAACTAACATGTACTCACAATTATTTGTGTACCTTACCCCTTTAGGATCAATAAGTAACACCTCGCTGAGCGTAATCTATTACTAGATTGATGTAAAGATTATCCAAATAAGTGTTATTTTGGCATGGTACCTTTTAACTCAATTTTTAAGTTTGAAACTTAAGGCTCTTAGTATGTTGGTTAGATTTTAAGTGAACTAAAATCCTTAATCATGCAACATAATCAAGCTTCAATCTCATGCATATTTAAGACATATTTAAAAGCAATAAATAACTTAAAGCATGCATAAGATAAATGTGATCTAGTATGGCCCGACTTCATCTTGAAGCTTCAACTTCAAAGACCGTCTTGAAATGGATTGGAAACTTCGTCTTGAATTTCACCGTGGGAGGCGCCATTTTCTTCAAACAGGATCAGCTATAATTAAACTAATTACAACTATTTGATGGTACGCAGACCATATTTGAATTGAAAAACAAATTTGGTGCATTAGACCAATTACATTCAAATTAATGGTACGCAGACCATATTTTCTATCCTATTTGGGCCATACTAGTCACTTCATAACCTGCAAAAGAGTACATATACAATATATACCATTCACCCATTCATTATCATGAATGGCCCACATAGCTGGTTAGTAAAACACGTTATGCATCACATAAATATTTGCAGCAATTAATCAAGGGCACCAATAATCTACCAATTATTCAGTCCTTATTCATTCTAATAAAGTTGTTTAACCTTAAAGGATTTGTAGACCTAATCAAGAGTTTATGACTAAAATTGCTCCCACTTAAACCAATAAATTCATATGCTTTACTAATTTTAAACATAAAAATGTATTTCTAGTCTAACCGGAAACATACAAATTTAATTAAAATTAAAGCTCATATAAATTTATAATTGAATCCACTTATTTAATTTATTTTCACTCGAATTTAAATTAATTCAAGGTTTTTAATTTTAGTAAAATAATTAGAATAAATTAAAATTTATAATAATTATAATATTCAAAATTAAAATCCAAGAAAAAAATTTAAATTATTAATTTTAAAATTAATTAAATTACATGAACTGAAAATCTCAAATTAAAATTTAAAACTATTTAATCGTAACACAAGGTACGCACATCACCACGCAACACACAGCCATAGGCCACACGCACACGCAGCCATCGCTGGCCACGATGCGCGCAGCCTCTGTGATGTGTCGCGTCTGCTGCAGCTCACCCTCGCAAGGCACTGCACGCGAGCCAGCGCTCGCTGCACGCGAGCCAGCGCTCGCTACGCGCGGCAGTACACGCTGTGGCGCAGCTCGCTTGCTGCCCACACGCGACTGCTCGCTTGCCTTGCCCCTCGCCCTCGCCCATCGCATAGCACACACGACCAGCTCCTTTGCTTCGCGCGCGCGCCACTCTTTGTTGCTCGCTGCATTCGTACCGCACGGGCGACGAGCTCCCTTGCTCGTCGTCGCGTGCCCGCACTATACAACACCCCTTAAGGGTAACACGTAGCTTCCATTGCTTTGTGCGTGCAACATTCATGAGCGTTTTCATAAAAATTTAAAATTTTTAATTCAAAATTAATGACAAATTAATAAAACATATTAATTTCATAATTTTAGGGCGAAAAATCGAAAATTT
Source organism: Spinacia oleracea (assembly GCF_020520425.1). Classification (NCBI taxonomy): domain Eukaryota; kingdom Viridiplantae; phylum Streptophyta; class Magnoliopsida; order Caryophyllales; family Amaranthaceae; genus Spinacia; species Spinacia oleracea. The sequence continues at coordinate 89,507,490 of NC_079487.1, read as the reverse complement.
TTTAATTAATTAATTTCCGATTAACATGGATTCAAATCTAGGTCATAAAAATAAAAAATTTAACATTAATTAACAATTTTTATGGTGGATTTTAATCATGGATACCTAATTAAATTATTAATTAATTGTGAAAATCAAATCAATTCTAAATTATTCGAATTTCAACAAATTAATCATAATTACAAATTAGGTTGTATAATTAACAAGTCTAGGCATTCATAATTGTTAAACATATACTGTAGGTCAATCAAAAACTCAAGATTTATCAACAAGAATCGCAAATACTTAATTTAACATCTTAAATTTACAAACTTTTGCGTTCGAAAAACTAAAACCTCCGAAAAGTCATAGTTAGGCTTCGAATTTGGGAATTCTGCGTTCGGCCGAAAAAAAACTAAATTTGTCAAAATTTTAGAATGCCTTTTACATGCGGAATTGACACAAAAATCACTCGATTTGGATGAGTAACGAAGAAACTGCCGAAAAACTGCGTACATATAATTAAATAAACGCAATTTGCAATGAATTACGAAAATTAATCACCCCTTTAATTCTTTGCAAATTTGTAAAATTTAACCATGTTCATGCAATTTAGATTATGAAAATAATAAGAGGCTCGTGATACCACTGTTAGGTTATGATACATATGACAAAACTTAAATCATGCGGAAAACCTTAATGTCAGGAAACATATTATTTACACATAATCATATAGCATAATTTAGATGCATACACTTTGTAGTGTGTGTTCCCTAGCTGCGCCCGAACCGAACAAGAACAAGTCTTTAAGACTCCAAGTGTCGTCCCTCCGTAGATAGTCCACAGCACGTCCGAATCCGCCTTAAGCTTGACCAACTAGAATCGCCCTTAAGGTTCCTAGGATTTTCGGCTAAATAGGTTGCAAGTGTTTGGCTGATTTTTGCTCCAAAATCTTACCTTTGAATACTTCAATTGTGTGTATAAATCTGTGACCCTAGGCACCTATTTATAGTGTTATGGAAAAGGAATTATAATCCTATTAGAATACAAATTTATTTAATTATAATCCTACTAGGACTCTAATTAAACAAACTTTATCTATTTAGGATTAGATTTAATCATATGACGAATCCCGGTAGCCTTAGGATTTCGAGTAACACACACGAGTGGCGCACAAGCACCGCACGCAGGCCTTGCGGCCCACGCACAGTGCAAGGCCCAGCTCGTCGCTGCCTTTGATCCGCACGCGCGCCCAAGGCCTTGGCTGGGCCTGGCCTTTGCGTTGGGCCTGGTCGAGGCTTGGCGTGTGTTTGTTCCGCTTTGGCTTGCTGGGCGATGGCCCGGCTTCGTGCTGGGCCTTCGTCTGGCAGACCTCGTCCGATGCTAATTCGTACGATACGCTTCCGATTAAATTCCCGATTATCGGAATTCATTTCCGATACGAACAATATTTAACATTTCCGATTCCGGAATAAATTTTTGTTTCGAACAAATATTTAATATTTCCGTTTCCGGAATTATTTTCCGATTTTGATAATATTTCCGATTCTGACAATATTTCTGTTTCCGGCAATATTTCCGATTCCGGCAATATTTAGATGCATACACTTTGTAGCGTGCCCTCCCTAGCTGCGCCCGAACCGAACAAGAACAAGTCTTTAGGACTCCAAGTGTCGTCCCTCCGTAGATAGTCCACAGCACGTCCGGATCCGCCTTAAGATTGACCAACTAGAATCGCCCTTAAGGTACTATAATTTTCGGGTATTATAGGGCATTAATATGACTGAATTTTTGCTCTCAGAAATGTCACATTGAATACTTGAAAAACTTGTTATAAATTGTGAACCCAGGCCACATATTTATAGGGGTATGGAAAGAGAATTGGAATCCTACTAGGATACGAATTAATTAAATTAGAATCCTAGTAGAACTCTTATTTAATTAATTTATCTTTAAGGATTATGAATTTAATCATTAAACGAATCCTATACGCTTTAGGTTTCGTATGTGAACACAATCACACACGCACGCACAGCAGCCCACGAGGGGCGCCATGCGCGCGCGCGCACAGCCCGAGCAACGCATCCCAATTGCCACGGAGCCCACGACTGCCGCAGCCTTGGGCGCGCGCTGGGCCTGCCTTGCGGTGGGCCTAGCGCAGCCTTGGGCTGGCGTGTTGTGGCGCGCGTTTCCCTTGTTGGACGTGGGCCTGGCTTCGTGCTGGGCCTTCGTCTAGCAAGCTCGTCCGATGCTAATTCGTACGACGCGCTTCCGATTAATTTCCCGATTTCGAAATTCATTTCCGATACGAACAATATTAACATTTCCGATTCCGGAATTAATTTCCGTTTCGAACAAATATTTAATATTTCCGTTTCCGGAATTATTTTCCGATTCCGATAACATTTCCGATTCAGACAATATTTCCGTTTCCGGCAATATTTCCGATTCCGACAATATTTCCATTTCCATTAATATTTTCTGATACGTACCATGTTTCCGTTTCCGGCAACATCTACGACTTGGATAATATTTATATTTCCGATACGATCCATATTTCCGTTTCCGGCAATATCATCGTTTCCGGAGTATTCATTTGCTTGCCTTTGACGAACTCAGCTCCCACTGGAACCAAGATCCGTCGATTCCGAATATCCATAGATGGAGTATTTAATGCTATTTAATACTTGATCCGTTTACGTACTATTTGTGTGACCCTACGGGTTCAGTCAAGAGTAAGCTGTGGATTAATATAATTAATTCCACTTGAACTGAAGCGGCCTCTAGCTAGGCATTCAGCTCACTTGATCTCACTGAATTATTAACTTGTTACTCCCTCCGTCCCGAAATACTTGACCTGTTTTCCTTATCGGGCCGTCCCTTAATACTTGAACTGTTTCTAAAAATGGAAATATTCTAACAATATTATATTATTTATCACTTCACCCCTATTAACCCACCTACCCCCTACTCCCTACAAAAAATAATTAAAAATTCAACCCCTACTCTCCCCAACCCCACCTCTTAACCCACATCCCACTAACTACATTAAAATAATACCCCACTATCAACTACTACCTATTAAATTAAATAAGTCAATTCAAGTCCCTTAAACTCTGTGCCGGTCAAACCGGGTCGAGTATTCCGGGACGGAGGGAGTAATTAATACTGAACCGCATTTATTAGACTTAATATATATGCATACTTGGACCAAGGGCACTATTTCCTTCAATATTGACCATAAAACGTGATTTTTGTGAGGTTGAGACTGTGGCTTTTACTGAATATTGTAGTGCTCTATTACAAAATAAGTCTCCACCTAAGATTAAGGATCCTTGGAGTTTTTCTATCCCTTGTAACATTTAAACTGTATTTATTGATAAAGCTTTATGTGATCTAGGCTCTAGTGTGTCTGCAATGCCCTTGTCTGTCTGTGCGAAATTGAACATGGGTGCGTTGAAAGTTACCAATATTACTCTCTATATGGCCGAACGTGTTATAAAATGCCCATTAGGTGTTTTAGAAGATGTTCCCGTTAGAGTAGGTAAATTTTACATACCTGTGGATTTTGTTGTGCTAGATATGCAAGAGGACACCCAAATTCCCATTATTCTAGGTAGACCCTTCCTTCATACGGCGGGGGCGATTATTGATGTCAAAAGTGGGAAATTCACTTTGTTCGTGGGGGATGATAAGGTGATTTTTAATCTGAATAGTGCCTTAAAAAGTCCTATGCTTGAAGAATAATGCTATCGTATTGATGTGATTGATTTTATTGTTCGAAATAACACCTCCCAGATCCTTAATAGGGATCCTTTGGAGGCAGTGCTTTTTTGTGAACCTTTTGCAGGTGATGGTAATTCATGAAGTGAGGAAGTGGATGCTCTAGAGTTGGCTCTTGAAGGTGAAGAGCTTGGACCTAAAGAGAGCACCAAAATGAAGAGGTTAGGCCAGTATGTTCTGTGATAGAGGTAAAGAAACTTAAACTTAAACCCCTTCCCTCTAATATGAAATATGCATGTCTAGATGATGAGGAGCTTTGTCATCTGATTGTTAGTACTACACTTAATGATGGCCAATTATCTCAAATTCTAACTGTGTTGAAAAAGCACAAAAAGGCCATTGCGTATAGTATTGATGATCCAAAGGGAATTGTCCCAGACTTTTGCATGAATAGGATACATTTTGATGACAATATAAAACCATGCATTCAACCCCAACGTCGTCTGAACCCCATTATGCAAGATGTTGTTAAAGCTGAAGTTATAAAATTGCTTAATGCAGGTATTGTGTATGCTATAGCAGATTCTAAATGGGTGAGCTCCGTTCAAGTGGTACCAAATAAAGGGGGATAATTGTGGTGAGAAATGAGAAAAATGAGTTGATCCCAACTAGGGTAGTTACAAGATGGCGTATGTGTATTGATTATTGGCTTCTGAATGTTAAGTTGCTACTAAGAAAGACCATTTCCTCCTTCTCTTTATTGACCAGATGTTAGAAAGGCTGGCCTGTCATAAGTATTTTTCCTATCTGGATGGTTATTCTGGCTTTTTCCAAATTCCTAAACATCCAGACGATCAGGAGAAGACCACCTTTACTTGTCCCTATGGTACTTTTGCATATCGTAGGATGCCCTTTGGTCTGTGTAATGCACCTGCGACTTTTCAACGTTGCATGATGAGTATTGTTTTTCTAAATTTATAGAGTCAGTCATGGAAGTCTTAAATGGATGATTTTAGTGTGTATGGTACTTGCTTTGATACATGCTTAATCAATTTGACTAAAGTAAGGATGTAAAAAATTCAATTTAGTGTTGTATTGGGAAAAATGTCACTTCATGGTTACCTAAGGGGTGGTATCGGGACACTTAATTTCTGATAAGGGCATTCAAGTGGACCGGGATAAGGTCCAAGTGATTGAACAATTACCCCCTCCAGTTAATGTGAAGGGTGTTAGGAGTTTACTTAGTCATGCGAGCTAAGGTTTTATCGCCGCTTTATCAAGGTTTTTTCTAAGATTGTTCAACAACTAACCCAACTCCTCCTCAAGGATGCCCCATTTGTGTTTACTGATGCTTGTCTTGAGGCTTTTGACAGGATAAAACAGTCACTGATCTCTGCCCTTATCATCCGTTCTCCCGAGTGGGATCTCCCGTTCGAAATTATGTGCGATGCAAGTGATTATGCAGTTGGGGCTATTCTGGGACAACGAAAGGACAAGGTATTGCATGATATCTACTATGCTAGTGAGACCTTGGATGAAGATCAGGTTAATTATGCTACTACTGAGAAAGAGCTTCTTGCTATAGTCTATGTCTTGGAAAAGTTCCATTCCTATCTCATTGGGTCTAAGGTGATAGTCTACACTGAACATGCGGCCCTTAAGTACTATCTCTCTAAGAAGGAAACCAAGCCTAGGCGTATTCGATGGATACTACTCCTACAAGAATTTTATCTGGAGATCCGTGATAATAAAGGGGTTGAGAATGTGGTTGCAGACCATTTTTCCAGATTGAGGTATGATGATGGTAAAGCTGCTACACCTATTGATGACTCATTTCCAGATGATCACTTATTTGCAATTACCATTCAGTCACAATGGTTCGCGGATTATGCGAATTATATTGTGGGGGGGGGGGGGTACTATTCTGGATGATATGTCCTACTAAAAAAAGAAGATGTTCCTCCATGATGTTCGTTACTACTTTTGGGATGATCCGCACTTGTTCCGTGAGACTGAAGATGGTTTGTAGGAGCGTTGTATTCCTGAATGGGAAGTTCACGAATTCTCGCAAGGCATCATTCTTCACCTTATGGGGGGAACCATGGGCGTTCCAAGACAAACGCTAAGCTATCAAAGTTGGGGTTCTTATGGCCTACTATGTTCAAGGATCCACAAGATTTCATTATGTCTTGTGATGCATTTCAGAGGACCGACACTATCTCGAGGAGGCACGAGATGCCATAGACTGGAATACTTGAGCTAGAGATTTTCGATGTATGGGGGATTGACTACATGGGACCATTCCCATCGCCTAAGGGTAATATGTAGATCCTTGTTGATGTAGATTATGTATCTAAGTGGGTGAAAGTCGTTGCCTCACCTACGAACGATGCTAAAACAGTCATCTCCCTATTAAGGAGATCATTTTCCCTAGGTTTGGAGTTCCTAGAGCATTGATTAGTAATGGGGGTTCTCAATTCCACGAGCGTCATTTAGATGTGCTTTTGCGCAAATATGGAGTCTATCATTGCACCGCACTAGCTTACCACCCTCAAATGAGTGGGCAAGCTGAGGTCTCTAACTAGGAGATCAAATATATTCTTGAGAAGGTGGTAGAAAAATCTAGGATAGATTGGATCATGAAGCTTGGTGACACTCTATGGGCATGCCGGACTTCATTCAAGACTCCCATTGGTACTTCCTCGTATCGATTGGTGTATGGTAAATCATGTCATCTTCTGGTGGAATTGGAGTATAAGGCTTTCTTAAGGCAATCAAGGAGCTCAATATGGATTCAAAGCTAGCCGGTAAGAAGAAGCTACTACAGTTGAATGAGCTCGAGGAGTTTAGATTCCAAGCTTATGACAGTGCCCGTATCTATAAGGAGAAGACCAAGGTATGGTACAACAAGAGAATCCTACCTAGGGAGTTCGTAGTGGGTGATAAAGTACTACTCTTCAATTCTAGACTTAATTTGTTTCTTGGAAAACTAAAGTCTAGGTGGTCCGGACCATTCACTATGTGAGGGGGTCGAAAAAGCATGAGGCTAATGCGTGACCTCGTCCCTCGTGGGCGTGACGTTGTCAGATCAAGTGTAATTGGATTTCCTGTGAGTTTACAACCAATCGACTAGTAATATAGGAGTCGCCATTCAGTTTTTAACGACAATGAGAAAAACTGACAAAACCCGGTTATCGTGACATAAAGGGAGTGCAATTATGTTCGACCACGACGGCCATTGGTTCCCTTGTGATCCCTGGTGTGGGGATCGCTCAACGTACACCCGCAGGGCAGAGATTGAGAGTTCGGGGGACTGTAGCTACCGAGAGGAGTGCTCATCGATAATACTCCAGAGGCAGGTTATCCTTACTAGCTCAGCATAAATAATTGAAGGGACATGCGTTAAACTATTAAACTATTCTGAATTGATTTTAGCAATATGCAACACATAATACTAAATCGATCGTGATTATCTTATTTAGATTGATTTAAGGTACCTAGCATGATAATTCAATTGTCCAAGGTATTATCTTATTAGGCGTGATAGATCAATCAAATTAATAGTTTGACAATTTTATAAAAGGGTGATGAAAGCGATTAAATCTTATGAGGGACACATTGCAACGCACCTCTCAAGGATCGATTGCGACAGAACGCTGGATCAATTTCGCAGCATGAGGCTTAGGCTTAAGGCTAGAGTCAATACTCAGGTTATGGAATTGTGTGTTCTTTTTCACGCCGGTTTTAGGCTGTATTTATAGGAAAAGAGCGTGTGGAAAGATAGATTTTAAGATACGAATCCAAAAAGAATCCGGAGGTAAAACGGCCCCAGGCATTTTCAGCGCCCAGGGCTGGGCGCCGAAGATTTCGGCGCCCAGATCCAGGCGTTGAAAATGGCATCTGGGCCGAGTTTTTTGGCAGATTTGGACTCTTAGAACACGGAGCTTTTGAGATTTATCCGAGTATTTTAGTGCGTATTAACTTATGACAGAATGCGTCTGGGCCCGTTACGAACTCTAGGTTCGTTAGGAATTTAATTAATACGTAACTCTTATTTTCGAATTATACCAGGAATGCAAATTCTATCTCTTTTAGGATTTATGTTGGAGTGCAGCACCTAATTCTGACAGGTTTCTATCTTTTATGACTTGCCACTTTTAACAACTACCTTTTACGGCAGTTACTATTCTTAGCAGGTTTCTATAAATAGTAGCTTTGGCTGAAATGAAAAGGGTGATTGAGATTCGTTATTTTATAGGAGAAGCGTTGCCAAGTGGAGATTTATGTGTTAGGTTATGATACATATGACAATTCATAAATCACGCGGAAAAAACCATAAAGCTAGGAAAACATATTATTTACACATAATCATTTAGCATAGTTTAGATGCATACTCTTTGTTGCGTGCCTTCCCTAGCTGCGCCCGAACCGAACAAGAACAAGTCTTTAGGACTCCAAGTGTCGTCCCTCCGTAGATAGTCCACAGCACGTCCGGATCCGCCTTAAGATTGACCAACTAGAATCGCCCTTAAGGTACTACTTATTTTCGGCTAAATGGGCAAGAGTTATGGCTGATTTTTCTGCTTAAAAATCCTAGCTTTGAATACTTGAAAAAGTTATGTATAAATAATGACCCTAGGCCCTTATTTATAGAGGTATGGAAAAGGAATTGGAAACCTATTAGGATACTAATTTATTTAATTAGAATCCTGCTAGGACTCTATTTAAATAAACTTTATCTAATAGGTTTAGGATTTAATCTTTTATCGAATCCTGATAGCTTTATGATTCGCACACGAGCATCGCACGAGCACCGTACACCCGCGCAGGCCTTGCGGCCCACGCTGAGCGCACAGCGCTCGGCCCATGCTACAATCCGCGCGCGCCCATGGCTTCTGCTGGGCCTGGCTTGCGCTGGGCCTGGTCGAGGCTTTGGCGTGTGTTGGTGATGCGTGTGGCCTGCTGGGCGATGGCCTGGCTTCGTGCTGGGCCTTCGTCTAGCGAGCCTCGTCCGATGCTAATTCGTACGATACGCTTTCGATTAAATTCCCGATTCCGGAATTTATTTCCGATACGAACAATATTTAATATTTCCGATTCCGGAATTAATTTCCGTTTCGAACAAATATTTAATATTTCCGTTTCCGGAATTATTTTCCGATTCCGATAATATTTCCGATTCTGACAATATTTCCGTTTCCGGCAATATTTCCGATTCCGGCAATATTTCCATTTCCGATAATATTTTCCGATACGTACCATGTTTCCGTTTCCGGCAACATCTACGACTTGGATAATATTTATATTTCCGATACGATCCATATTTCCGTTTCTGGCAATATCATCGTTTCCGGAGTATTCATTTCTTGCCTGTGACGATCTCAGCTCCCACCGAAACCAAGATCCGTCGATTCCGAATATCCATAGATGGAGTATTTAATGCCATTAAATACTTGATCCGTTTACGTACTATTTGTGTGACCCTACGGGTTCAGTCAAGAGTAAGCTGTGGATTAATATCATTAATTCCACTTGAACTGAAGCGGCCTCTAGCTAGGCATTCAACTTACTTGATCTCACTGAATTATTAACTTGTTAATTAATACTGAACCGCATTTATTAGACTTAACATAGAATGCATACTTGGACCAAGGGCATTATTTCCTTCAGTCTCCCACTTGTCCTTAGGGACAAGTGTGCATTTCCTAATTCCTTTGTCGCTCGATGCTTGCTCTTGAACATAAGGTAAGAGTTGTCATCCTTATTATGTCCAGAGGTGTTCCTCGGTTTCAGAGTTCAACTGATAAAATAAGCAGATAATCATAGCCTATGATTCATCCGAGCACGGCCATGCATTTCACAGTTTCTAGCTCTCCGAGTGGCCTTGTACAACTTTTAAGCATCTCATCCCGATTTATGGGAGGACAATCCCAATCTTGCGATCTTGAGATTAGACTTCGTTTGATAGGTGATTATCTGAGCGTTGCCTTTATAGCCTCCTTTTACGGTGCGACGGTTGGTCAACGTCAAAGCAACCAGTTCTCAAACAAGTAATCTCAAATCACTCAGGTATTGAGGATTTAGTGTCTAATAATTTTAATGAAATTTACTTATGACAGATTTTCATCTCTTACAGTAAAGTTTCATAGGTCTTGTCCGATACTAGTCTTCCCAAAGTAAGTATCTATGCAAATGATTATGACATTGCCATGTCCACATAGTTCAAGAAACAGAACTGCTAGTCATCTTGCATTCTAATCGTCTAACGTTTTCTATGCGTCCAATTTTATAGAAAACACCGACTAGGGACCATTTTCAACCTTTGACATTCAAGTTCACTTGATAGACATTTCTTAGTCACAGGACTGGTCCTGACAGTCTATCTTGAATATATCGTCAAATTGAAGGGACTCATCATTTAATAAACCACAAATTAAATGGAAAAATGAATTCTTTTCATTTGTTGTGAATGATTAACCAATAATGTTTTACAAAGATTTAAACTCTAAAACTTTAAAACATTAAACAGGGATATCAAAGCCATTCTCCAATATGCTTGATTCCCATAGCTGCAGTGTGCGAGTTGTGCTTCGCCTGCGGCAGAGGTTTAGTCAATGGATCTGATATGTTGTCATCAGTTCCAATCTTGTTTATCTCGACTTCTTTTCTTTCAACGAACTCTCGTAGAAGGTGAAATCTACGAAGTACATGCTTGACTCTCTGGTGGTGTCTAGGCTCCTTTGCCTGTGCAATAGCTCCGTTATTATCACAATACAGGGCTATTGGTCCTTTAATGGAGGGGACTACACCAAGTTCACCTATGAACTTCCTTAGCCATATAGCTTCCTTTGCTGCTTCATGTGCAGCAATGTACTCCGCTTCAGTTGTAGAATCCGCAATGGTGCTTTGCTTATCACTTTTCCAGCTTACTGCATCCCCGTTGAGGCAGAAGACAAACCCAGACTGTGATCTGAAATCATCTTTGTCGGTTTGGAAACTTGCGTCCGTATAGCCTTTAACAATTAATTCATCATCTCCACCATAGACCAGGAAGTCATCTTTGTGCCTTTTTAGGTACTTCAGAATATTCTTGGCAGCAGTCCAATGCGCCTCTCCTGGGTCTGACTGGTATCTGCTCGTAGCACTGAGTGCGTACGCAACATCCGGGCGTGTACATATCATAGCATACATTATTGAACCAATCAATGATGCATATGGAATCCCATTCATTCGTCTACGCTCATCAAGTGTTTTTGGGCACTGAGTCTTGCTTAGAGTCATTCCATGAGACATGGGTAGGTAGCCTCGCTTGGAGTCCGCCATCTTGAACCTATCAAGCACCTTATTGATATAAGTGCTTTGACTAAGTCCAATCATCTTTTTAGATCTATCTCTGTAAATCTTGATGCCCAATATGTACTGTGCTTCTCCTAGATCTTTCATCGAAAAACATTTCCCAAGCCAAATCTTGACAGAGTTCAACATAGGAATGTCATTTCCGATAAGTAATATGTCGTCGACATATAATACTAGGAAAGCAATATTGCTCCCACTGACCTTCTTGTATACACAAGATTCGTCTGCGTTCTTGATGAAACCAAAGTCACTAACTGCTTCATCAAAACGTATATTCCAGCTCCTGGATGCCTGCTTCAATCCGTAGATTGACTTCTTTAGCTTGCATACCTTTTTAGCATTCTTTGGATCCTCAAAACCTTCAGGCTGTGTCATAAACACAATTTCTGTTAAAACACCGTTTAAGAAAGCAGTTTTGACATCCATCTGCCATATTTCGTAATCGTAATATGCAGCGATTGCTAACATTATCCGAATAGACTTTAGCATTGCAACTGGTGAAAAGGTTTCATCGTAATCCACACCGTGGACTTGCCTGTAACCTTTTGCAACCAATCTAGCTTTAAAAACTTCAAGTTTCCCATCCTTGTCCTTTTTCAGTTTCAAAACCCATTTGCTTCCAATGGCTTGGTAGCCATCTAGCAAATCGACCAAATCCCATACTTGGTTTTCAGACATGGAGTCTAATTCAGATTGCATGGTTTCTTGCCATTGCTTGGAGCTAGGGCTCGTCATAGCTTGTTTGTAAGTCGCAGGTTCATCACTTTCAAGTAATAGAACATCATAGCTCTCGTTCGTCAAAATACCTAAGTACCTTTCCGGTTGAGATCTATATCTTTGCGATCTACGCGGGGTAACATTTCTAGATTGACCATGATTCTCACCAGATTCTTCTAAAGATCTCTGAGTTTCATCCTGAATGTCATCTTGAGCATTCTCTAGAGTTTGTTGTTCGACTCGAATTTCTTCGAGGTCTACTTTTCTCCCACTTGTCATTTTGGAAATGTGATCTTTCTCCAAAAAGACACCATCTCGAGCAACAAACACCTTGTTCTCAGATGTATTGTAGAAGTTATACCCCTTTGTTTCCTTTGGATAGCCCACAAGGATACATTTGTCAGATTTTGGATGAAGTTTGTCTGAAATTAATCGTTTGACGTATACTTCACATCCCCAAATCTTAAGAAAAGACACATTTGGAGGCTTTCCAAACCATAATTCGTATGGAGTCTTTTCGACAGCTTTAGACGGAGCTCTATTTATAGTGAGTGCAGCTGTATTTAGTGCATGTCCCCAAAATTCTAATGGAAGTTTGGCCTGACCCATCATTGACCTGACCATGTCTAGCAAGGTTCTGTTTCTCCGTTCCGACACACCGTTCCATTGTGGTGTTCCAGGAGGAGTCAATTCTGATAGAATTCCACATTCTTTCAGATGGTCATCAAATTCATAGCTCAGATATTCACCGCCTCGATCAGATCGCAGTGCCTTAATCTTCTTGCCTAATTGATTCTCTACTTCACTCTGAAATTCCTTGAATTTGTCAAAGGATTCAGACTTATGCTTCATTAGGTAGACATAACCATATCTACTGAAGTCATCAGTAAAACTGATAAAGTAGCTGAAACCACCTCTAGCATTTGTACTCATTGGTCCACATACATCTGTATGGATTAAACCCAATAGTTCATTTGCTCTTTCTCCAACTTTAGAGAAAGGTTGCTTTGTCATTTTGCCAAGTAAACATGATTCGCATTTACCATAATCCTCTAAGTCAAATGGTTCTAGAATTCCTTCCTTTTGAAGTCTTTCTAAGCGTTTCAAGTTTATATGGCCTAATCGACAATGCCACAGATAGGTGAGATCTGAATCATCCTTTTTGGCCTTTTGGTATTTATGTTATATACTTGTTTGTCGTGATCTAATAAATAAAGTCCGTTGACTAATCTAGCAGATCCATAAAACATCTCTTTAAAATAAAACGAACAACTATTGTCTTTTATTAAAAAGGAAAATCCCTTAGCATCTAAGCAAGAAACTGAAATGATGTTTTTAGTAAGACTTGGAACATGGAAACATTCTTCCAGTTTCAAAACTAGCCCGGAGGGCAACGACAAATAGTAAGTTCCTACAGCTAATGCAGCAATCAGTGCTCCATTTCCCACTCGTAGGTCGACTTCACCCTTGCTTAACTTTCTACTTCTTCTTAGTCCCTGTGGATTGGAACATAAGTGTGAGCCACAACCTGCATCTAATACCCAAGAAGTTGAATTAGCAAGTATACAGTCTATAACGAAAATACCTGAAGATGGAACGACTGTTCCTTTCTTCTGATCTTCCTTTAGCTTTGGACATTCTCTTTTGTAATGGCCTATTCCATCACAATAAAGACAGCTTGATATGGACTTGTCCTGCTTTGATTTAGCATTGCCCTTGGACTTTCCACTTTTCTTGAACGGTCTCCTTCTAGCCTTGAGTAAATCTTTGGCTTCACAGTCCAGTATTATTTCAGCCTTTCTGACAAGGTGAACAAATTTTGCAACTGTTTCTTCTCTTGGTTCACTTAGGTATAGTTGCTTGAAGCGACCAAACCCACTGTGTAGTGAATTGAGCAAGATAGAGATTGCCATCCTTTCGCTTATTGGTGTTCCTAGTAGACTTAGGCGATCAAAGTATGAACGCATAAGATCCACATGGAACCTCAGTGGGACGCCTACCCTCTGTTTAGTGCGAAGGAGCTGAACATGTGTTTCTTGGACTTCCATCCTATAACACTTGTTGGGAGAACTAACCTTTAGACCAGACATTGATTCAATCAACTCATGGACGTTCAGGTCCCTGTCCTCCGTGCTTCCACGATAGATATCCCTCAGATTCTTGATGAGCGTAAAAGGTTCATAGGCTACAAAGCTTCTAGCCCAGTCATCAGGGATATTGTTCAGCATGAGACTCATAACCTTTTTGAGATCCGCATCCCAGGCGTAAAATCTCTCAGGGGTCATGTCTCTGGCATAGTAGCTTGGCATGGGATGTGATAGTACATACTCAAGTCCATTGAGTTTGACTATTTCAACTAGCTTAGCTTCCCATTCAAGAAAATTTGTCAGGTTCAGCTTGACCATAAGCTTAGAACCCATGATGATGTTTTGATTGTTGTTTGCCATATTTAAAAAACTACAATTGAAAAGAATAAACAAATAAATAACCATTCACAGTTTCTCTTAATAAACTTAAATTCTAGCATACATGCATAATTCAATGTTTATTAAGCATTTTATTCAAGTTATGTGTTCCGGCAGGTGTGAATAAAATGATTCCAAGATCCTAAAATCATTGAAGAACTAAGCACAGTTTGTCGACTTAATCCTAAAACATCTTAGGTAAGCAAAAGTCTTTTGCTAATAGTCTAGAAACTATTCTTGGTTGATAGGTACGTCTAAGAACTTATTAGGTAAACCTATCGATTTTGCCACGACATAAAAGGACTCCTTACTTATATCGTTGAGTTTCACCAAAACTAACATGTACTCACAATTATTTGTGTACCTTGCCCCTTTAGGACCAATAAGTAACACCTCGCTGAGCGAAAACTATTACTAGATTGATGTAAAGGATATCCAAGCAAGTGTATATTTTGGCATGGCACCTTTTAACTCAATTTTTAAGTTTGGAACTTAAGGCTCTTACTATGTTGATTAGATTTTAAGTGAACTAAAATCCTTAATCATGCAACATAATCAAGCTTTTGATCTCATGCATTTTAAGACATATTTAAAAGCAATAAATAACTTAAAACATGCATAAGATAAATGTGATCTTGTATGGCCCGACTTCATCTTGAAGCTTTAACTTCAAAGTCCGTCTTGAAAATCTCCGTGGGAGGCACCATTTTCTTCAAATAGGATAAGCTATAATTAAAACTAATTAAAACTATTTGATGGTACGCAGACCATATTTGAATTGAAAAACAACTTTGGTCCTTTAGACCAATTACATTCAAATTAATGGTACGCAGACCATATTTTCTATCCTATTTGGGCCATACTAGTCACTTCATAACCTGCAAAACAGTACATATACAATATATACCATTCACCCATTCATTAACATGAATGGCCCACATAGCTGGTTAGTAAAACACATTATGCATCACGTAAACATTTGCAGCAATTAATCAAGGGCACCAATAATCTACCAATTATTCAGTCCTTATTAATTCTAATCAAGTTGTTTTAACCTTAAGGTTTTGTAGACCTAATCAAGAGTTTATGACTAAAAGGGGCTCCCACTTAAACCAATAAATTCATATGCTTTACTAATTTTAAACATAAAAATGTATTTCTAGTCTAACCGGAAACATACAAATTTAATTAAAATTTAAAGCTCATATAAATTTATAATTGAATCCACAAAGTTTAATTTAATTTCAGTCGTATTTAAATTAATTCATGATTTTAATTTTAGTAAAATAATTAGAATAAATAAAATTTATTATAATTACAATATTCAAAATTAAAATCCAAGAAAATAATTTAAATTTTAAATTTTAAAATTAATTAAAATTACGTAAACTGAAAATTTCAAATTAAAATTTCAAAACGATCTAATCGCATCGCAACAATCCTACGCAACGCACGCCCATGGGCCACACGCACACAGCCATCGCTGGCCATGTGCGCGCAGCCCATGCGATGCCTCGCATCGCTGCTGCTCACCATCGCAAGGCATCACGCGAGCTGGTGCTCGCTGCGCGCGCCAGCGCTCGACGCACGAGCATGCTGCCGCAGCCCATCGCTGGGCGCAGCGCTCGTCGCACGTCGCAACACGCACCCGCACGCCATCGCTGGGCGCAGCGCTCGTCGCACGCACAATAGCGCTCGCACGCCATCGCTGGGCGCAGCGCTCGTCGCACGCACAATAGCGCTCGCACGCCATCGCTGGGCGCAGCGCTCGTCGCACGCACAATATCGCTCGCAGCGCGCGAGCGATCGATGCTTGGCGCAGCACTCGTGGCACGCGAGCTTACGCTCGCTGCGCGCGAGGCTCCGCACGCTTGCGTGAGGCAGTGCGCGCTGTGGCGCAGCTCTCTTGCTGCCCACACGCGACTGCTCGTGCCTTGCTCTCGCCCTCGCCCATTCACCCATTGCACACAGCCCACGACACAAGGCAGGGCTGCTGCCTTGTGCTCGTGCACCATGGCCTTGCTCATTGCATTCGTACCGCATGGGCGACGAGCTCCCTTGCTCGTCGTCACATGCCCGCACTATACAACACCCCTTAAGGGTAACACGTAGCGTCCATTGCTTTGTGCGTGCAAGTTATATGAGCGAATCGCATAAAAATTTAAAATTTATATTCAAAATTAATGACAAATTAATAAATAATATTAATTTCATAATTTTAGGGCGAAAAATCGAAAATTTATTATTCAATTGATTTCCGATTAACATGGATTCAAGTCTAGGTCATAAAAATTTAAAATTTAACATAAATTTACAATTTTTATGGTGGTTTTTAATCATAGGTATCTAATTAAATTATAATTAATTATGAAAATCAAATTAATTCTAAATTATTCTAATTTTCAACAAATTAATCATAATTACAAATTAGATTGCATAATTAACAAGGCTAGGCATTCAAACTTGTTAAACATATACAGTAGGTCAATCAAAAATTCAAGATTTATCAACAAGAATCGCAAATATTTAATTTAACATCTTAAATTTACGAAATTTTGCATTCGAAAAACTAAAACCTCCGAAAAGTCATAGTTAGGCTTCGAATTTGAGAATTCTGGGTTCGGCCGAAAAGTTCTTTTTTTGTCAAAATTTTAGAATGCCTTTTACATGCGGAATTGACACAAAAATCACTCGATTTGGATGAGTAACGAAGAAACTGCCGAAAAACTGCGTACGTATAATTAAATAAACGCAATTTGCAATTAATTAACAATTACGAAAATTAATCACCCCTTTTAATTCTTGCAAATTTGTAATATTTAACCATGTTCATGCAATTTAGATTATGAAATTAATAAGAGGCTCGTGATACCACTGTTAGGTTATGATACATATGATAATTCATAAATCATGCGGAAAAAACCATAAAGCCAGGAAACATATTATTTACACATAATCATTTAGCATAGTTTAGATGCATACTCTTTGTTGCGTGCCTTCCCTAGCTGCGCCCGAACCGAACAAGAACAAGTCTTTAGGACTCCAAGTGTCGTCCCTCCGTAGATAGTCCACAGCACGTCCGGATCCGCCTTAAGATTGACCAACTAGAATCGCCCTTAAGGTACTACTTATTTTCGGCTAAATGGGCAAGAGTTATGGCTGATTTTTCTGCTTAAAAATCCTAGCTTTGAATACTTGAAAAAGTTATGTATAAATAATGACCCTAGGCCCTTATTTATAGAGGTATGGAAAAGGAATCGGAATCCTATTAGGATACTAATTTATTTAATTAGAATCCTGCTAGGACTCTATTTAAATAAACTTTATCTAATAGGTTTAGGATTTAATCTTTTATCGAATCCCGATAGCTTTAGTATTCGCACACGAGCATCGCACGAGCACCGTACACCCGCGCAGGCCTTGCGGCCCACGCTGAGCGCACAGCGCTCGGCCCATGCTACTGTCCGCGCGCGCCCATGGCTTCGGCTGGGCCTGGCTTGCGCTGGGCCTGGTCGAAGCTTTGGCGTGTGTTGGTGATGCGTGTGGCCTGCTGGGCGATGGCCTGGCTTCGTGCTGGGCCTTCGTCTAGCGAGCCTCGTCCGATGCTAATTCGTACGATACGCTTTCGATTAAATTCCCGATTCCGGAATTTATTTCCGATACGAACAATATTTAATATTTCCGATTCCGGAATTAATTTCCGTTTCGAACAAATATTTAATATTTCCGTTTCCGGGATTATTTTCCGATTCCGATAAAATTTTCCGATTCTGACAATATTTCCGTTTCCGGCAATATTTCCGATACGTACCATGTTTCCGTTTCCGGCAACATCTACGACTTGGATAATATTTATATTTCCGATACGATCCATATTTCCGTTTCCGGCAATATCATCGTTTCTGGAGTATTCATTTCTTGCCTGTGACGATCTCAGCTCCCACTGAAACAAAGATCCGTCGATTCCGAATATCCATAGATGGAGTATTTAATGCCATTAAATACTTGATCCGTTTACGTACTATTTGTGTGACCCTACGGGTTCAGTCAAGAGTAAGCTGTGGATTAATATCATTAATTCCACTTGAACTAAAGCGGCCTCTAGCTAGGCATTCAGCTCACTTGATCTCACTGAATTATTAACTTGTTAATTAATACTGAACCGCATTTATTAGACTTAACATAGAATGCATACTTGGACCAAGGGCATTATTTCCTTCATTATGTTCTCATCATCGAACCTTCCCTTTCGGGAATGGGGACAAAGGTAGGTGTCTACAGTTAGCCCCCACTTTGACTGAGCCTCGAGATGAGACGATGGTCAAAGTACTAGACGGAGTGCGGCATACAAGCCATGGTGTATGTTACCTGTTTTGCGAGGGTCTCGCGAGCCCCCGAGTGATAACATTTGACTTAAGGTTCATCACTTGAAGTGTTAACACATTCCTCACGCGTCATTGGAATTCATTAACTGATAGTATAGAAACTCCCTCACTTTGTCATTGGAAGTATCTAAAGATGTTTTCGAAATCAAAGATATAAAGTGTAACTAGGCCTGACCAAGCCCAATCACGAGGTAAAACGTTTTAAAGATTCTCATTTTCAGGGTTAGCTAAACGAGAAAACCCCCTTGTTTTTATAGGACGTAAAACGAAGGAAAATCCAGCACATCGCTCTTTTTTGGAAAAACGGAAAACCAATCCTTTGATTTTTGGAAAAGGGAAACCATCCTTTGATTTTTGGAAAAGGAAACCATCCTTTGATTTTTGGAAAAGGATAAACCGGGAAATGTTATCGCTGCAGCGACTAAGGACCTGCGTGGTTAGTGACGCACACCCCGCCCGCTGAAGGTGGGCGAGCCTGTCCGCTGAGGGTGGACGCCCCGTCCGATAGAAGTGGACGAATCTGTTTTGATGTTTTGAAAATAAGGACCTACGCGGTTTGTGACGTAGACCTACGGGGTTGAAGATGGCGAGCCAGTTTTTGTTTTTGAAGAGTTTTTTTTTTTTTTTTCGAAAACTGAGGACCTGCGCGGTTAGTGACGCAGACCCTGCCCGCTGAAGGTGGGCGAGCCCAGTCCGCTAAGGGTGGACTCCCCGCCCGCTGGAGGTGAGCGAACCTGAATTCGTCTTTTCGATTTGGGACTCGCGTGGTACGTGCCGCGATCTTGCCCGATTGAGGTGGGCAAGTCCCTATTTCATTTGTTCTTGTGATTTCTTTTGAGGATTTCTTTTTATTCATTCTTGTAAGAGCGAATTCTTTTGAGGGATGCTCGGATTTAGTTGCAACCTAAATGTGGGTTGAAAACGTGCTTAGATGGACCATTGTCTCGTGGTCATCATCTTTCATGGTTTTGAGCTAGTCTTTACGGCTCAATTTTGCCACTACTTGGGTCCTTGATTAGGGGACTATGTATAAGTATCAATGGCGACCTTTGTCTTGAGGTTGTAATCTGGTTTTATCTTTTGAGTTTATCCAAACACGGGACTTCGTACAGCGTAGTCTGGGAATATTGTTTTAACTTTGCATACTCTCTTTTGAAATATATATTTTCTTTCGAGCCCCCAAGCACTCGTGCTTGACGGTCATTTCTTGTCAAAGAGGTTCCTTGGGGATACGCATTTTGTAATGTCCTTGATCGTGTTTGGGATCGTGCTCGTAAGTGCGAGCGATCTTTGTAGTGGTGTGCTACTCTTAACAAAGCCGTGAGGTGCGACTTTCAGTAAAGAAATCGGCAATTTTCGAGTCGAATGGATACGGCAGGACCCTATAAAAGTCAGGGCTTCTTTTGGGCCTGGGCTCATTTTCGGCGCCCAGGCCTGGGCATTAGAAATAATTCACGCCCAAGTGGGGCGTTGAAAATATTGTTTGGGCTGGTCTTTTGATGACACAGTTGGCCTCTTGTTCGTTCGTTTACTTGAAAATTCTACGCATTCTCTTCTCTTTTGTTTTTCTTTATTTTTGGAACGTAGAATTTTATTTGAGATCACAATGAGTTGAGTGATCGTGATGATTTCTCGAGAAGCCGTAGCCGATTGGTGGACTACGGTGTTTGTCGCTTTGGGGCGATTATTTAAAGGAACTGTCGCTCTTAATGCGTACAGTTATTGCAATAGTTGGGCGAGTCTATATGGCTCGAGGAACATACCTTGAGGCGTAAGACTTTAATCGCTCTTGTTGTTATTTTGAACGTATATTTTTTACTTTTGAACGCGTTCGTATGTGCGAACGAGCGTTCATAGAATGGTCGTTGCGTGCGGTCCATTAATCAGTTCGCTTGAATAATTTTTTTGAGCAATGACTGATTTTGCTTAGAAGCTTGATAGGGTTCAGGCCCATTCATGAAGTGGGCTCAAGCATCGTGCCCTTTTGATCGTTCAAACATTTGCTTTGAGACTTTTTTTTTTTATTTTGCTATGGTCGTTTCGTAGCTTGGAGCCCCCAAGTATGCATGTTGGGATGCTTCCTTTTGGCGTACGATTTTTGTAGGTTCTTTCGAGAAAGATGCCTTGGGGTTCTGCTCTTGTAGGTGCGAGTTATCCCTTCCGTGGTAGGTAATGTTTTTCTACCTTTAATCCTTAATGTAGAAGTCGTGTGGCTTGCATTTTGAATTTGGGCGATAAGTAGTCTTTGCCTCTTTTACACATGCTCTTGGTCGTGCCCGCATTAGCGCAATATGCCTTATTTTTTTTTAGAGATGTACCGTGGGATGGTTGAACTTATAGTGCGACGTAGGCTTGTGTGGCCTAACAGCGTGTCTTAGAACATTCCTCCAGGTGTTGGGATATCATTATTATTTTTTGCATTGGAGTACTTCATCACGCCTCGTTCAGGTGCTCGAACAAGTGTATAGCACCTTCTGCGTGGGTGTGCATGGCTTATTACTTCGTTCGATGCGAGGATTCATAGATGTTTCTTTCCTTTTTGTTTTTTTATCCTTGATTTTTCTTTCTCTTTTGCTTTGGAACGACGTGGACTGTGTAACGGGCGCTTGTAGGGCGAGCGTTATGTGCAGTAGTTTGATCGGAGTTTTGGTGACTCGCGATTTTCAGTTACCCTTGTTAGTGGGGTGACTTTATATATTCTAAGTAGCGCTTAGAATTTGGGAGGGGTTGTAGCCATTCTAAGGTTCGTTTTACACGATCAAACCTTAGGATTGTGCCCCTATGACGTGTGTATAGCATTAGCGTCGAGAATTTACGATAAAATCGTCATTTCGAGCATTTTTAGAGTGTTTTTCTCAAGCCCTTAATTGTAGCTACGGGATTGGCTTAGTGCTATAATGCTTGGCATACGTTTTTATGCATTCATGGTGACATGGATCATGAATAGTTTGAACCAGACTCGTTTAGTGCGAGGTACGTTCGAGTAGTGATTTGCTACTTCTCTTGTAAATGTCGTATTGTGCGACATTGCCATGGTCAAGGTAGTCACATATTGAAGTGTTCCTTGACCAAAAGCTAGGTGCCTTTCTTTACCCATAATCATATTTAGAAATCTTTTTGACTCACTTGCAACATCGAGATAAACGCATACTTAGCTTAAACCAACGACACTTTATTATGTTCGAAGAAGTCTTTGAAAATTATTTGAAATCCGAGTCCTACTATGTACAATCCGAGGTGTCCTAAGTAAGTTGACTTATAGAAGGGTTCGTACGGGATTACATGAGTGAATCAAAATACTGTTACGATTTTCGGAATGCTGTCTAAGGATTTGCTGGAAGCCAGGGTGCAGGCGTCAATATATTACTTGTGCCCGTGTGGCACATGCTTTAGGCTTTTAGGGCCATCTTTTCCAGAATTGCGGGAATATAAACCGCTTTCAAATTGACTTAGATTTACTTGGTGTATGTCTGCACAAAAGGTCAAGGTATACTTAGTTCTTTCCCTAGTTCTTTCATTTCAATTTTTAGCCCCCAGTTGCTATTATGTCTTCTCATTAATGATGTTTTTAGATTTCGATTTTAGATGCCCGTGTCATATGTCTGAGTAGGGTGAGCCTTAGTTAAGTGCCAAGTCGTATTGACAATGTCTGATTTTTTTCAAAGGGGATTCGCAAGCATTTGAATTACCATGAACGGGTGCCCTGAGTTTGATGGAACGATGGGGCGATGCGGTAGAACAATCCTCTTTATTGCAAGCTTACTGCCTTTACTACTTGTTGGCGATTATGACTGTGTCTAGTGGTAAAAGAAGGTCTTTAAGTGAGTTACTTTGCTTTAGGGAGGGTCAAGTCGAGTACTTTAGAGGTCATGGACGCTCGCGCTAGCCCCCATTCAATTGAGGCAAAGCGATCTTTGAGTATTGGCTAAGTGCCTTGGAGTGTGAGTGCTCTTTCTGGCAAGGGTACGTGCCCTTATTATTTTTCGATGTGTGCTCATTTCAATAAGGGACTCTATTTTTCATTCTTGTTATTCTATAGGTTTTAACATTTTTGCAAATTGGTTGGACCGAATCATGGATTGCCTACGTATCCACCTTAAATAGATTTAATTTGGAATCAGGTCTTGCGTAGTTCTTAGCCAGAAAATGGTTTCTTAGAATGCCGATTTTAAACAAGTACGTTCGAGTGGAATCGTAATGTTTGAAATATGGTGAAATAAGTGTACGAAAATTTTGGAGCGCGCGTATTTTGCGTATTTTATATGATCTTCTACCCCCAAGTGTTTGTTATTCTTCCGCATGTATATAGGAAAATATACGAACACTTTTAGGAATTGGGAGTTGAAAAGTAATAAGCAAGAACGGCGCCCAGGGCTGGGCGTTATTATTTTCGGCGCCCAGGCCTGGGCGTTGAAAACGTGTTTTGGGCTGCCTTTTTCCGCTGCTCCTTTTCGTTTTGTGCCAAATATTTGCGAATCTTTTTTGTGCGCTAAATGCTTCTTTTTCTTTTTAGACGAACTTTAAAGGCGCTTTGCAAAGTTTCTTTTTTACTATTATTCTTTTTTTACGTGAAGCGTAGAATGTACTTTTCATTTGTCTTTTTTTTATTCGTGACTCAAGACGGCTTGAAAGATGGGTTGAATGAGATAGGATAATATGTATAGGTATTAGTCAAGCATGAGGATTGGAACGGGTAGAAGATCGTAGAACTTTATGTAGTTTTTGTGGTATGATTTGGATTAGTTGACTCAATTCTTTTCCTTCGTTTACTTGGGTAAATTTCGCACTTTGGGAGGTACGGGCTAAGTATTTCATGGCTCGCTCTTTTCGCTCTCCCTTTTCTCTTTCTCTTTTTTCTTTTTTGCTTGGGATTTCTCCCCCTTTTTATTTGGGCTAAAAGGTGGATGGTTGTGGTCTTTGAGTCATGAGGCGAGACTGAGTGAGCCTCGTTTGGAAGGCCTATAGTGGACCTTTAATTTTAGTAGGCCTAGGGTGGACCTTTAAATTGTCTTACTTTGCAAGCGTATTTAGTCGTTTATTAGAATGTGCAAATAGCGTAGATTCAAAATGTTGTTTTTAATTTATTGAAATTTAACGAAAGAATTAGATCGAAAATAATTTTTTGCTTCTTTTCAGATTTCAGTTTCCGGGATTTAATTGGAAGTTGTGATTTAGACTCAAACTTCCATTAATTTTTCTGATTATAACCCGTGTATGAATACAAGGAGGTGGCCTAGACTCAAAATAATGACTTGGCGTAAGCCTATAATACTTGACCAAGCGACTTTCAGACTTAGGCTAATTGGACCATAACTTTCGTTGGTTGACACTTTAGATTTTAACCCTTGGGTGTTCATTTGTCATGCGCCATTTTGCTTAATGTTGGCAAGGTAGTTAGTTGGGGAGATCGAATTTTAATTTTTGCAACACTAGAATCATTAGTGCGGTTTCCCTCTTAGTGTGTATTGCTTTACCCCAATGGTAGCCTTATGGCATGCCGATTTGGGTATTTTCATGGTTCGTCATGTTGCATTCATGGAAAATCTTTTAGTCCGTACTTAGGAGTACTTCAAGGAGCGAGTGGCTCGAGAGGACTATGATAGTCGTGACCCAACGTGATCATAAGCCTTGAGGCCATTAATTTTTTTTTTTTTGCCAATGGTATTGACACCTTGGGCTCACTTTGGGGGTTGTGCGACTATGGAGGAATGATTTTCAGAATGTAACTATTTCCATTTCGCAAATACTTGAATTACATAATATATTCTTTTTATTGGTGAGAGAGAGTATTGATGTCGTAGATTCTTAGCAAGGGATGACAATTACATATGGGTGCTTATTGATTTAAATGTTAGGAAGGGAGACTCAATATGGTTTAACCTTTTAACTAGCAGAACGACACCAAGCATTAGGACCGATTCTATGTATAAGATAACTAAGACTTAGGATTTAGATTGTACTTTGGCATAGCCTAGTCTAGACTCGGATTTATTTATTTTTTATTCGAACATTATTTTTCCTTGAAAACTTTATTTGAACATCATTTTTTGAATACTTTGCCCATGTGACATTCAAGGTCATTTAATCAGCGTGCTCGGTTTTGGTGCCGAACATTGTCGTCATAGGAGGCCTAATGACGACACAAGGAGTTGTTTATTTTATAAGTCGTTCTTAGAATCGAGTGCCTTTTTTCATACGTCCTCGTAGCAAATTTGTTACGAATTTTTTTAATTGCTACGTATACTTTATGCGCGGGTACCGAGGCTGATGTGCCTGACCAAAAGGCCAGGCAGCAACTTCAGCGCCCAGGCTGGGCGTGCAAAATGATTGGCGCCCAGCCAGGGGCGTTGAAAATGCGTCCCTGACTGGTACTCGTATTCTGTTCGCATGTCCTTTTTTCGTATATACGACTTGATTTTGCGTGTTTGCCTAATAACGTCCTTTACGCGTTGTGCGACGTTGTGGGATCCGTTACAGGCTGTCCTGGGCGTCGCTTATTTTTGTGGCGATCGCCCGGGGCTGCGGAACACGTCTTTTGGTACAACTCTTTGGCCAATTGGTGTTTATGAATGTTTGGGCAATTTTTAGGGTCGTTGGTTCTCTAGTATTATTTGTCACACACAATCACATAATTCGCTACACATAACTAACATTACAACATGAAGCAAAATAATATGTCACTTAGTTTATGATAGGCTTCTATGGGTAATATTTGCGCCGGCTTGGTACCGCTTCTATCGTCGATCCAACACATGCCCCGGTCGATGTAGTGCATTCACGAGCGAATTTCATCCCACGAGGCCAATCACGATGTAAGCCAAGGGGGCATGCACCAATGAGAGGGACCTGGTGGGCGAGCGATTGGGTTTGGGACAGGTGTACTACTAGCGAAAGTGCCGAATGGAAAACATTCGAAGCGTATGCACCCCCCGAGTGGCGATGGGTATCCTTATTCCCAACTCCCGAGATGAAACATGCTAAGGGAGCCAAGATTCATTATGCGGTTCTGTCCGTTCACATTAATATGCTGATTTCAGGTCGTCCCAACTTGATATGGAAATAAACGCGGGGTAGGATCGTTTCACCCTTCGGCTATTTTGATTACCTACGAGCACGAGTATTTGATTAACATCCCCAGTTGAGTCGCCACTGTGAGGGGGTCGAAAAAGCACGAGGCTAATGCGTGACCTCGTCCCTCGTGGGCGTGACGTTGTCAGATCAAGTGTAATTGGATTTCCTATGAGTTTACACCCAATCGACTAGTAATATAGGAGTCGCCATTCACTTTTTAACGACAATGAGAAAAACTGACAAAACCCGGTTATCGTGACATAAAGGGAGTGCAATTATGTTCGACCACGACGGCCATAGGTTCCCTTGTGATCCCTGGTGTGGGGATCGCTCAACGTACACCCGCAGGGCAGAGATTGAGAGTTCGGGGGACTGTAGCTACCGAGAGGAGTGCTCATCGATAATACTCCAGAGGCAGGTTATCCTTACTAGCTCAGCATAAATAATTGAAGGGACATGCGTTAAACTATTAAACTATTCTGAATTGATTTTAGCAATATGCAACACATAATACTAAATCGATCGTGATTATCTTATTTAGATTAATTTAAGGTACCTAGCATGATAATTCAATTGTCCAAGGTATTATCTTATTAGGCGTGATAGATCAATCAAATTAATAGTTTGACAATTTTATAAAAGGGTGATGAAAGCGATTAAATCATATGAGGGACACATTACAACGCACCTCTCAAGGATCGATTGCGACAGAACGCTGGATCAATTTCGCAGCGTGAGGCTTAGGCTTAAGGCTAGAGTCAATACTCAGGTTATGGAATTGTGTGTTCTTTTTCACGTCGTTTTTAGGCTGTATTTATAGGAAAGAGTGTGTGGAAAGATAGATTTTAAGATACGAATCCAAAAAGAATCCGGAGGTAAAACGGCCCCAGGCATTTTCAGCGCCCAGGGCTGGGCGCCGAAGATTTCGGCGCCCAGATCCAGGCGTTGAAAATGGGATCTGGGCCGAGTTTTTTGTCAGATTTGGACTCTTAGAACACGGAGCTTTTGAGATTTATCCGAGTATTTTAGTGCGTATTAACTTATGGCGGAATGCGTCTGGGCCCGTTACGAACTCTAGGTTCGTTAGGAATTTAATTAATACGTAACTCTTGTTTTCGAATTATACCAGGAATGCAAATTCTATCTCTTTTAGGATTTATGTTGGAGTGCAACACCTAATTCTGACAGGTTTCTATCTTTTATGACTTGCCACTTTTAACAACTACCTTTTACGGCAGTTACTATTCTTAGCAGGTTTCTATAAATAGTAGCTTTGGCTGAAATGAGAAGGGTGATTGAGATTCGTTATTTTATAGGAGATGCGTTGCCAAGTGAAGATTTATGTTCTCATCATTGAACCTTCCCTTTCGGGAATGGGGACAAAATTAGGTGTCTACACACTATAACAATGGTCAATAAGTTTGGGTCTGTTGAAGTGGAAAGCGACAAGGGTGACAAGTTTAAGGTTAACGGAAAACGTCTGAAGTTGTACCATGAGGGGGCTTCTGTTGGAGTAATCGAGGTTCAATACCTCCAATCTTCTGCCTCATGAGCTGTAATGAGGTAACAAGGTCGTGCGAGACCTATAATAAACCAGCGCTTTGCGGGAGGCAACCCGTAGTTTATCGCTTTATTTAGAGTAATTTTAGTTCTTCGTACCTTTTGTGTGTTTTCATCTGTTGACCCCAAAGTTTTGATGATGACAAAGCAAACTCTTGACAATTGGTTAAGTTATGTTGCATAATAGGTTCCAAGATCCTTAGAGGGATAATGCTAAGTTAAGGAGATCCTGAGTTGGATAAACTAAGCAACGTGGAATATAAGCAAGTAATTGATCCATGTCAGACACTACATTGAAGATATGATCATTAAGCAAGTTTACAAAGGCGAGATCCTTAGGCGAGTTCCTAAGGCGAGATCCTCATATATTATGTGGATCCTCGATGTTCCGGAGAAGGAACAAATTGGGAAGACTTCGAGTGAAGCTTCTAAAGGTGCAACATGAAGACTACAACATATGTGTTTATGTTTAGGATTTATGTAAGTATTTAATATTGTTTATACGTAATTTGGAACAAAAGGAACCTAAGTATTTTGGTACGTTTTAAATTGAAATATATTAACTGTAATTATAAAAGAGTTTTAAGTTGGAAAATCTTTGTTAATAAATAAAACGGATTTTTCATGAAATACCCCTAAATTTTGGCGAAATTCACCAAATGCCCCTCGACTTTCAGAAATTCATAAAATACCCCTGTTCCAAAACATAATACACCAAGTACCCTTATGACGTCATCAATCCTAATTAACCCATTTAACTCACCCATTAACCCATTTTTTCCCAATTAATCAACTAAACTCCTAATTAACCCATATTTTTCTTTTCTCTCTCCCCCACCTTTTCTTCCTGTTTCTTCCATGGATCTCCCACCTCTACCAAGATGGTCGACTTTCCAGCCGCCACCATCGCCGCCAAGCAACAATAACAACATCAGTAGCGACGGTGGAAGCAGGCCGGCCACTGATTTTCTTTGGTATTCGGCTGCACCACCAACTCATTTTCTCTCCTTCTGTTGCGACAAGTCCAACTCCATCAACCCCATGGTGAAATCTCGTTACAGAGAATGATGGAGTTACCGAAGAAGATTGAAGGT
Organism: Spinacia oleracea; assembly: GCF_020520425.1. Classification (NCBI taxonomy): domain Eukaryota; kingdom Viridiplantae; phylum Streptophyta; class Magnoliopsida; order Caryophyllales; family Amaranthaceae; genus Spinacia; species Spinacia oleracea. The sequence goes on along the minus strand of NC_079487.1, from coordinate 89,479,140 downwards.
GGCCATTGTTGACTACTTGCCGCACAAGCCACGACATTGTAAGTGGTTCAAATTCTACAACAAACACCAAAACAAAGTTCGTTTGATCGGGAAAACAACAAACACCAAAACACCAAAACACAGTTAGGGAAATCAAAGCAAAATTTTATAAATCTGGAAAAAAATCGATCAAACAACCTTGTTCGTTTGATGTTCTTTGTTCTTCAATTTTCCTGTCAATTTTCTTGTCAATTTTCGTTCTTCAATACAAGAGAGGCTCAATTTGGGGGAGAATTTCAAGGGAGAAATAACCTTGTTCTGTTTGATATTCTTCGTTCTTCAATTTTCTCTGAATCTCTTCGAATTTCTCTTCAAATTTCTGTTTCAATTCTTCGAATTTTCTTCAAAATTCTTCAAATTTATCTTCGAATCTCTGGGCTTTGTTAAATTGATGAAATTTGTTAAATTCATTCAATTGATTTGACTTTTTTGTGTGATTAAATATGATGGAATTTGGTTTGGGTTCAATGAAAAAAAAGTAGTCATGATTTGCTGGTGAGATGATGGAAGGAGGAAGGAGGAAGGAAGAAGGAGAGAGAGAAAAGAAAAGAAAAATGGGTGGGTTAGTGGGTTAATGGGTGGGTTAATTAGGTTTGTTAATGGGTGGGTTAATTAGGTTTGTTAATGGGTGGGTTGATTATGGGTGTTAATTAGGGATTAGTTGAGTTAATTAGGCGTTAATTGGTGGATTATAGGTATGATGACGTCATTAAAGGTATTTGTTGTATTAAGTTTTGAAATAAGGGTATTTGGTACATTAAGTATTGAAATAGGGGTATTTTATGAATTTCTGAAAGTCGAGGGGCATTTGGTGAATTTCGCCAAAACTCGGGGGTATTTCATGAAAAATCCGTAAATAAAATGAATTTAATTAATAAATGTAAACATAGGATTCTGTTTTCATTCTCCTTGTTTCTCAAGCAAAAGATTTTCCATGATCCTCAAAACTCTCCCACGTATTTCTGTTTAAACGTGCAAGTACTGTTTTGATTTGGTCTCCCTGTTTCTCTCCAACTATGCCCATGTTACTGAGCAGTAACAGTTTGTGGGTAGTTGAGGAGAACATGGGTATCCAACCTTAAGTAAAACTCCTCTATAAAAGGAGAAGAGTTTTGGCTTTTTAAAACACAACTGATTTCTACAAAATCTATCTTAAAGAGCTTAAACGTTTTAAAAGAATCAGTTGACAAAATAGAGTGTTTCTTGAGTTCCTTATTACTATAAGCTTTATTACGTACTAGAATCTATCTATCATATTGTATTTTGGGTATAAGGATTGAGTGATCCTTGAGGGACTTAGAGTTAAGTCAAAGAGAGAAAGAGTGACTTATAGTTAAGTCAAAGAGAAAAGGAGCGACTTAGAGTTAAGTCAGAGAGAGAAAGAGTAACACAGTAATCGAAGGGGATTGATGTGGGGAACTCGTGTTCGAGAGGAACTCGAGTTAAAGAGTGTATTTGTAATAGAGTTATTGCATTAATACAAAAGAGTAGTGAGGTTCTTCTTGATTAGGGTCAAGAAGGTTCCTCCGTTTTATATCTTTCTTCGCTCATTGTTCTCAGTCTCTTTATTGTTTAAATTCCGCAAGAAACTTACCCAAGTTCCCAAGAAACAATTCACCCCCCCCCCCTCTTGTCAAGTGTTCCTACTGAACTATCATCATCCTAGTTTCTAAGTGTTAAATAAGTGAGAGTAGGGAATTTTACCTTTTGAGTGTTGAGTTGTGTGCAGATTTAATGCCCGACGATCGACCAGCTGCCCGATCGGGCGGCTTGCGATCCCATCGCCCGATCAGGCGAGTGGCTGCCTGATCGGGCTGTGGGAGATCTTCGCGAAATAACTCACGGGCTCCCCTCTTCTTTTTTTTCTTTTCCACCATCCCCATCTTCTTCAATCTCTCTCTTCTCCATTAAACCCCAAACCCTCATATCTTTAATCTCTCATAACACACTCATATCTCCACAAAATTCAACATTCTATACATCAAAATCTTCCCCACGTCATCCTCCATCCAATTAATTCCACTAAATTTGTCTCTCCATAAAACCCCCAAAAATCCCAAAATCTCAACAAACTCACAAATTTCTCCTTTTCAATGGCTTCAAGGGGAAAAAGGACATGTGTAGGAGCAAGAAGGAGACCAGAGGAGGCATCCTCAAGCAAAGCACCAACACCACCAACGATCGATTCCGTACCCGAGTTTCGGACATCATTCTCACTAGTGAGAATCAAAGGGATCGTCTTCTTCACCTTCAAAAGAGGGAGGTAATTCCTACTCGATTCATTGATCAAAAGAATTTAATTGATATGGGAATTGAGTCCGATTGCAAGAAACTGTTTAATGGTGTTGGTTTAAAGCATATGTATGGTATGCTTAGATTAAGCTTTAAGAGTTTAACACTTGAATACCCGAGTTCCTTTGAAGTGAGTAAAAATGGTCATAAGGACATAACTAGAATGTATTTTAGACTCATGAATCAAAATGTTAAAATGACCATTAGAGATTTTGGGAGGATTTTTCACCTATCCATGGAGCATAACAAGTTTCTCGGGGATGCCATAGTAAAAGTGAAATGTCGGGAAGGCTGAGTGGGGTTTCTGAACCGGCTAGCATGCAATATTGGTATCCATCAAATGTTCAACACCTTGTCCCCATTGTTTTTTTAGATTCTTGGGGTTCACTATATTTGGCAAGGAAGTGTCTCAGAATGTGAGGAGTACTGAATTGGAAATCTTGGGTGGTTATGTGTATGGGTCGAACGGCTATAAGATAAACTTAGCCCACGATCTGGCCGAGCACTTCAAGTCCACGACCATCTCCCGCTACACCACGAGAATTACTTTTGGGGGTTTGATCACCCATATTTCTATGGCCACTGTAGGTTTTGTTGAACAGAGCCATGTTTTGGTTCCAGGTCCCACTTGGCTTGATTCAGCCTTTTTTGCTTCGTTGGGCCGGATCACTTCTGATTATCGAATCTATACACCTGGCTTCATATACTAGACACTAAGGAGAGAGAGACTCTAACTCCTACCTGACTGAGAAGGCCGAACCAGTTTTCAGCCCAACCAGCCCCATTACCTGTTTGTTGGTGATAATGTCAACCCACTCTATCATCCACCACCCCATCCACAGCCTGAGACCGCACCTCACACCTACCATCGTAAGGGGGGACGCCGGTAGAGAGAGGCTAGAGCCAGTGCTAGCTCGGCTCCACATGAGGATTATCGCTCTCTAGAGGAGCCTATGGATAGGCTTGAGATTAGATTTGATCACTTCGAAAGTGATAACCAGAGGGCCATGTTCCCCATTTATGATCATTTTGCTAGACAGGGCGTTGTGCCTCTGGAGGCTCAACACCCTTCATGGTTCGGCTACCCTCTAGAGGGATATGGAGTCCCGGGTGTTATGGGTACCTTCACACCCACTAGCTACTACGGGCATAGTGATTTGCCGGGGTACGGAGAGTGTCCTAGCGGTCATGGTGGCAAGTTCGGTGATGATATGGATCAAAGTGGCCCGAGCCACCAAGGATGAGGTGATGATGGTTCCATACCCCTTTGAGCCAATGAGGATATTGTCTGATTTATCTTGGGGGGAGTGTTCATTGTTCATATGTATATACTAGGTATGATTTCTTTTCCTCTCCACCTTTACTCTATTTATTTCTTTGGTGTGTTTTATCGCTTTCCAGGTTAGATTTAGTGCTTTGAAAAAGAAAGAACAAAAAATATTCGATGAATACTAGATCATGTTTCCCTGTGCCCCTATTTTTTAGTTCTTGGTATTTGATGATGAATAATGTGGACATGTTAGCTATGATTTGATATCCGATTGTTTTGATGCCTTAGCATGAGTCAACTTTGTCCAACTGTTTGAGAATTTGGTGCTTGACTAGTTGATTTGGTTAAGAATCTATGTATGTTAGTTCCTGGTATGTCATTGACTTTGATTATTGGTTTACAACTTTTAGTAATTTTTTATGGCTCATATACATGCACGTTGAGGAGGACAAAGGCATTTTTACTTTTAAGTGGCCTTCAGATGATTTTAGATACAATTGTTCCCTTCTTGCTACCCATGTTGCCTGTGCCCTGTTATTCGGTTACTAGCCATATTACAAGCTCATTTAAGCCCCATTGGTTACTAGTCCCAAGCTTGGCTTGAGGGAGCTATTAGTGAGTGAGGTGAGGGGGTTGTAGTGTGCTTCATTCATGAACAATTTGGGTGGGTAAAATAAAGGGTTTTTCTTGTTTTTTTATGATGAGTTGAAAATAAATGATGAGCAAAAAATGAGAAGAATTATCAATGTTCAAATGTTTCTAATTGAAAGTCCCTCAAAAGGAGAACAAAGAAAAGAATTCATTACTTTTAAAGAAGAAAAGTTTAAAGCATGGTTTCACTCAAGTGTTACAATTCTATATTCTTATGAGTGAACAATTATACAGATGAAAAAGGTGGGAAAAGTTTTGTGTGGTTTGTTTGGTGTATATTCGTAGTGTGAGTGGGAGTGTTTATGGTCATCGTTCATTTTTTTTACCATGGGATATACTAGGATTTTGGCTCCCCAAAACTAAAGCTTTACTCTCACATTTTCCCAAATTTACCATACCCTTTACCTAAGCCTTACATTGCAAGCTTTGAAGACCTTCCAACCTTTGTGCATAGTGTTGTATTAATGGGAAAGTAGTTGTTCATCAATGCAAGGAATTACATGGCATATTCCGAGTCGACTATTAGGTTGAGTGTATGTATTTTTATACACATGAGTTTTGTGAGTTTGGGAGGGAATTATTCACATATACTGTTGGGAGGAGAGCGATCATATACATCTTTTACTCGCCACATATATAAATGAGTGAAGAGTGTGTAAGCACTAGTCATGAATTCCATATACATTTGTGGTTTGCTCTGCATGACGATTGTTAGGGAAGATTGATAGTCAAATGGATTTGATTGGTCGGCATTGATGCATATTTGTTGGATTTCCCTTGATTGTATCTAATGGTTTGAATTATATTTGGGGTGAAGTCTTGATTTATGTATTCATCGATGATGTCATTGCTTAGGGACAAGCAAAGATCTAGCTTGGGGGAGTTTGATATATGCGTATTCTATAGTATTTTTACCCCCGTCCCTTAGTGTTTTTCTATCTTAAATGAGCTCTTAGGAGCCGTTTTTAGTACTAATATGCGTTGTATAATGTGCCTTGAGTTTTCAGGTTATTTGAAGAAAAATTGGCCTTCTTAGGCTTATTTCATGATATTATGGGCCACTACACGACCCCGAGCTGTTCGGGATGGTCATTTATCAACTCTAAGGCGTCTATGATGCCTATATTTGAGCCCTTAGAGTTAGACTCGGTTATTGGAAGGAAAAAGGGCATCCTAAGGTACAAACTGAAGGTCGCCCGACGACCTACGGGTGATGGGAGGTCCATCGGGCGGAGAAAATAAGCATTTGCTCTTTCTACACGCGCCCAATTGGGCGCCATTCGCCCAGCGCCCATCTTCAAGGCCATGAGCTTCCCGTCGGGCGAGGATTAAGTTTCCTGCACGCGCCCGAACGGGCGCCCGTCGCCTGATGCCCATCGGACGCCTGTGTTGCTGCCTGCAATTGCTGATTTCTTTGGCTTGCTTTTTCGCCCGATCGGGCGACGACAACCTTTGTGCGGTTTTTCTCCGTTTAATGACCCCTTTAGCTTAGTTTTTTGGGAAAACTATAAATAGAGGAACTTAATTTCTATGTAAGGATCTTATTTTTTTAGACTCTTAGTTTATTTACTTAGCCTATTTTGCTCTCAAACTTTGTTAAACACTTTTGCTATTTTCAATTCAAGCTTCAAACTTTCATTCAATCCTTCATTCATCAATTCGGTATTGATTCATTCCTTATTTTCTTATTCTAATTTAATTATGTTTTCATCAAATATGATTTCTTTGTTCAATTTAAATATGTGTGAATAATTTTAATCTAGGGTTTGGGGATCCATGAATTTATATGAAGGGATGAATTATTATTGTTGATTTTTAGTGTTATCGATTAATTTCCTATTGCTGGTTTTCATTACTATGCAATTAGACTTGCGCAGGTTTAATTGTTTTTGTCGTGCAAATATTGAGTTAATAATCGAGAGATGGAACTTGATTCTAAGGCTAGTTTTAATAGGTATAATTAGTCCTAATAAATTGAGAGAGCCTGGTATTACTGATTCTATGATTAATATCGATTCGAGAGAGCATGTTAATCTAATTAATCGTTTCATTGGTTGTTAATTGTTATGTTTTATCCTGGAATATTGTTCATTGGTGAACCTATACCCTAGGCCTTTTATTATTTATTTTCTCATTATCGTACTTTAACTATCAACCAAACCATTATTCTTGTTACCAATAGTCTAGACCCTTATTTTAGTAGTGGAAAGAACGTTGTTTCCTTGTGGATTCAATCTTGACTTCCCTTGTTATTAAGCTAGTGATTTTAGGTTTATTTTTGCTTAGGTGATACGATTTTTGTGTGTGTTAGTCTTATAAGATGTTATAATGCTACCATTTTAGTCTCAACGTGTAGAGTTGATGAAATTTATACTGTTCATCATTAGAAGGGTAGCTATTGAACGAAATATGTCCTTCACCCAATGTGCATTAGTCTAATACCAAAGGTTCAGATTAATTACAAACAATTAATTCAGTGAGATCAAGTGATCGTAACAGCTGGTTGGAGCAATGCTTCCGTTCAGTGAGTTCTAATCCTAATTAGGCACACAACTTACTCTTGACCGACCTATAAGATCACACCATTGCCATGTAACAGATCATCGGATTAAATGAATAGGAAAATCATTTAATAGCTTTTCGGGATATTAGTTCGGAAAACATAATTATACGATTCAAAATTGGATCGTAAAATCGTATATCGTGTTGCGTATATTCTAAGCTAGGCAAAACAAATAATCGTATCGTACGACAATGGATCGTCAAGTACGAAACGATAAATAAATTATCGAATGATAATTTAATAGCAAACACGAAAGCAAACCCACGAGCCAAGCACACGAGGTGCAATGCCCATGGGCGTAACGCGCATGGCCTTGGCATCAACGTCCCACGACCCAACTGCTCGTTGCGCTGTGTGTGTGTCTGCATGCGGCCGTGGGCCTTGCTGGCCGGTTGAGCCTTGTGTTCGGCCAGTTGGCTTGGCTTGTTGAAAAGGTTATTTTTATAACCTATTCTACATGTTTTCCAACTTAACCTAATATTCTATTCTAACCTAAGGCAAGAGAAAACCCTAATTCTCTTTGTGCCTCCATTAGAGTGTTCATCCCAAAAGCTAAACAATCTTGAAGGAGATCTAAACCATCAATCTCAAGACGGATCTGAACGTGTCGGTGAACCAAGTAGAGAAACGACATTTGGAGTTATTGTTCTTGTTCGTTGAGTTAAAGGGGAAAACACGCTTCACATGTAAGTTATGTTTAATCTGTACTTTATACATGATTCCTGACTTTGGGGTTATTCCGCTATCATGTTATGTATTTAACTGTAAACCCCTACAGTGGTATCATGAGCATCATGTATTTAAAGTACTTATTAGTATGTTTACATGTTTGTACTGTTTTCGAAATTTTCTGAATTTATTCGTAACTTTTAGAATGTTTTTCTTGGTTATTGGATGAATCGTTGAAAAGCTGGTGTGTTCGTAAAGTGTCGAAATTTCGAATTTTCTGACCCCAATCTGATTGAAAACGGCTTTTTAAAATCAACTTATGTGAACAAAATCTCAAAAACAGCCCCGAAGTATGATATTTGGGCGTTTTTGTTAATTAATGACTTAAAACATTAATTTATGTATGTTTTTAAATTAATTATACGACCAAATCAACTTGTTATTAATTCAAATTTTGTTCTACTGTCATTAATAATATTATGAACATATGGTAATTTATTGATTCATGAAGTTTGATTAAAAACCCTAATCTTAATTTAACCTAGATCAATGGATTTTAGATCGAAAATTAATTTTATTAATTGGTTAGATCTGAAAATTTATTTAGGTGAGAAGGAGAATAAGATTTCGTGTTTAAATGGCATATTTAAAAATTCATGGATTAAAATTTTGATTGGATTCGTTAATTTTAATCATTCACCTAAACCAAATTTGATAAAAATATGAAATTTAAATGTTTAGAACGATTTAAATGTTTAGATTGGATTATCAAAGTTATTCAAATTTTTGTTGATATAAATCGTTCGTTAAATTTGAATATTTGTTAGCCTAGATTTATAAATTTCACGAATTGGATTGTTTGAAATTTAATAAAATCACCCATTTTATTATTATTCGTAATTAAAACGATTGGATTTGTTAATATTATGAAAAAAATAATTTGTGCAATTTTCGTTTCGAACATTGAAATTTAATTTCTTTTTTAATAATCGGACGAGCAAACCACTCGCAGAAGGCAAGGGGTTTTTGTCCGCCCGAGACAAAAGGGGCAAGCAAGCACGCGGCACGCTGGCAGCCCATGGGCGCTAGCCTTGCAGTGCGCGATGTTCCTGCAGGCAGTGTGCCATGGACGCAATTACCTCGGCAGCGCTGGCCCAAGCGAAGCAAGCAGCAAGGCACGCACACGAAGGCAAGCCCAAGGGCGCTGGCCTTGCGTGCTGTGCCTGCAGGGGAGCGCGATGGGCATGTGGCAAGTGCACAGAGTTGGGCGAAGCCTTCGGGCGAACTCGCAACACGCAACACACATCGGCCAGCGATGCTGCACCAGCGAGCGATCTCGCGTGCCAGCGCGCGCTGGCCAAGCGCAGCGCTTGGCCTTGCCTAGCCCACGATGCATCAAAATGTGTATTTTGCTTCATTTTAATTCAAGGCCTAAATTTTGGGCTTTGGGCTTATTTTTGCATGTAGGGGCCAACGGTGGACTTTTTCATTATTTTATTTTATTTGACTTGGGCCGGGCCGCGAGTTTAAATATTTAAAATTAAAAGGTCCAAATTAAATATTGGTTTAAGTGGGAGCCGTTTAAATGAAATTATTTAAAAATAATTATTTATAATTATTTTTCGTAGGAAACTTTATTTTAATTAAATTAATTTTTTATTAGAATAATTATAAGGATTAGTAATTTGGAATTGATTAATCTTTTAGGACGCGTTTACATGAACGTGATTTTAATTAATCATGTAAATACTTGCATATGTTACTTGGGTCATTCGTTTTAGGACACGAATGGATGAATGCATAGATATTATTATTATGTATTGCAGGTATTGAAGGTGACTAGCATGGCCAAACTATGATAGTTAAATACGGTATGCGTACCGTTTTATCTTTGAATGTAAAGTTTTAAATATGGGCTGCGTATCATTGAAGTTATGATGTAATAATTAGATTATTAGTTCAAGTTCTTCAAGAATTTTTAAATTTTAAGTTAGATTTTTTAATGGAGTTCGAGACGATGCCAAGCTAACAAGGTGAAGCGAAGATTGGATGCTTCAAGACCAAGTTTTGGGCCATACTAGTTCACCAAAATTATTTATGCTATTATATATTGTTGAATGTATATTATGCATTAATGGGTTGTTTGTATGTTTAATTAAGGATTTAGTTCACTAAATAATCAAACCAACATATAAACAACTAGGTCCAAGTAATATTGAGTTTAAAAATTGGCTTCCAAATCAAGCACTTACAATAATCTTAGAACCTAAGATAGTAGGTTTCCGCCAAAGCGAGGTGCTTTTTTAGTATTCTTAGATGGTATGGTATCCCAAAGGAACACGTTGATTATGGTTTTAACTCAAACAATATTGGTATATGTTGTGGCAATGAAATAAATTATGGCATTAATTCATTAACCAAGAGTAGTTTGGAAATTACTAGCAATTGGTTTTTCTTACCTAGAATCTTAAAAGACTTAAGACAAGCCAAAGCATGCTTAAGACTTAGAGACTTTTAGGGTCTTGGAATCGTTTCATTCATTATGGACCATGTTTTATTTTGCATGTGAAATGTTTAATAGCTTTAATGATTGCATGATTTCTTTTATTTCAAAGTTATTAAAGGATTATGATTGGTTATTTGTTGCAAATTCTTTTCAATTGTAGAATGTCTAAAATAACAATCAAAGCATCGGAAATTCTGGATGTCAAGTTGAACTTTATCAAATTTTCTTCATTGGGAGAGGAAACTTCAACAAGTCCTCAGGTGGAACAACATTGAAAATTTTGTTGATAATCACATCCCCAACTATTACTCAAAGGATATGACTCCTGAAAAGCATTGTACGTGGGCGAACCACATGTCGCTAGTGATGGATCTTATTCTTGACGCAATCCCCAAAGATTGGACTGCTAGGTTTGTTGCACATGAACCATGGGCACTTCTAAGGCATCTTAGGGATATATATCTTGGTAGATTCCAACATAGTGGTCAACACGTTGACCAAAATGTCTTTTATTTGGTACATTCATTTAGGGATCTTAAGCTTAATGCTCCATTAGGTTGTTTCTTTGAAGTCGAAAGACAAAAGGCAAGGGAAAAAGTCATTGATGTCGAAATGACTGTTGGAACACCAATTAAGGCTCATACGAGGAAAATGGTTGGACTATTCAATATCCTTGAGTGACTTGGTGATCCATTCCCAGACTTTACAGCTGCGGGAATATTGTTGAATTTTCTTCACCCTGGTTACAAGAAATTCAAAGTACTCTATTACTCTAAAAGAAGGGATAACACTCTTATTGAACTAATAAGTATGCTTCATCAATATGAATTGTACTTTGTAAATGTTAAGCAAGGATCACTAAAAGTAAATAGTAAGAAAATCAAGAAAAAAGTTTCGAGGAAGGTCCAAAGCAAGGGTGCTTCTTCATCTACTTCAGGAGGGAAAGTGGAGCCTTCCAAGAGGCAAATGAAGAAGGATCGTTCTCCTTCTACAGCGCAATTCTTCTATTGTAATGAAATTGGTCATTACAAGAGAAATTTCCCTAAGATAAAGGAAGATGAGAAGGATGGAAATGTTGCTTCTCCTTCAGGTATGTATGTTATACATTGTAATATTGATAATTATACTTCTTGAGTATTAGATACTGGTTGTGGCTCACACTTATGTTCCAATTCACAGGGACTAAGGAGAAGTAGAAAGCTTGATAAAGGCGAGATGGATCTACGCGTGGGAAACGGAGCACGGATTGCTGCATAGCCGTAGGATCTTATTTTATATCTTATCCTAGTGGTTTTCTTTTGGAACTAGAAAACTGTTACTATGTTCCTAGTATCACCAGAAACATCATTTTTCGTTTCAAGTTTGGATTCTAAAGGTTTTATTTTTCAATTTAAAGACAATAGTTGTTCTTTTTCTTTGAATGGAATGTTTTATGGTTCATCACAACAAGAAAATGGTCTATATGGGCTAGATACAAGCAAACAAACTTATAACATTAATACCAAAAAGGCTAAAACTGGTGATTCGAATCTCACATATCTTTGGCATCGTCGATTAGGTCATATAAATACAAAACGCATGGAAACATCCTAGAATCATTCGACTTAGAGAAGATTGATCAATGCGAATCTTGTTTACTTGGAAAAATGACAAAGCGACCTTTCTCAAAAGTAGGAGAAAGAGAAAGCGAACTAATAAGGATAATACATACAGACGTATGTGGGCCTATGAGTACGAAGGCTAGAGGTGATTTCAGCTATTTCATAACGTTTGCGGACGATTTCAGTGCATATGGCTATATTTACTTAATGAAACACAAGTCTGAATCGATTTAGAAATTCCGAGAATATCAAAATGAAGTAGAGAATCAACATGGAAAGAAAATCAAAGCTCTAAGATCAGATCGAGGAGGTGAATATCTTAGCTAGGAGTTTGATGACCATCTAAAAGAATGCGGTATTCTTTCCGAATTGACTGCTCCGGGGACACCTCAATAGAATGGAGTGCCGGAACGGAGAAACATGACCTTACTAGATATGGCCAGGTCAATGATGGGTCAAGCCAAACTTCCTTTACAATTTTGGGGACATGCGTTGCAAACAGCAGTACTCACACTGAATCGTGCTCCATCAAAAGCTGTTGAAAAGACTCCATATGAATAATGGACTGGGAAACTTCCAAAGGTTTCTTTTCCAATGATTTGTGGTTGCGAAGCATATGCCAAGCGATTAATTTCGGACAAGATTGCACCAAAATCTGACAAATTTTTATTTGTTGGGTATTCAAAAGAAACTAAGGGGTATTACTTCTACAACAAGTCACAGAACAAAGTATTCGTTGCTCGTGACGGTGTCTTTTTGGAAAGCAATCACATTTGCAAATTGACAAGTGGGAGAATAATAGACCTCAAAGAGATTCGAGACGAACAAAGAACCAAGAACTCTTTAGAAGCAGTTCAAGTTGAAGAACCTCCAATGGGAGTAGTTCCTCAAGATGTTTTTACCCCTCGTAGATCACATAGAACTAAGGTTCAACCGGATAGATGGACAAGCGTCCTCTTGACTGAAAACTTAGAAGTTCTTATATTAGATAGTGATGAACCTATGTCCTACAAGCAATCTATGACAAGCCCAAGATCCACAAAATGGTTAGAAGCCATGAAATCTGAAATAGACTCCATGTCTGAAAATCAAGTCTGGGATCTTGTTGATTTGCTGGATGGGTTTACACCTATCGGAAGCAAATGGGTCTTCAAATTGAAGAAAGACAAAGATGGAATTGTATACATATACAAAGCTATATTGGTAGAAAAAGGTTACAGACAAGTTCACGACGTTGACTACGATGAAACCTTAATTTCTCCAGTTTTAATGCTTAAGTCTATTCGGATAATCCTTGCGATTGCCGCATTTCATGACTATGAAATATGGCAAATGGATGTCAAAAATGGCTTCTTGAATGGTGTTCTTGAATAGGTTGTGTTTATGACGCAGCCGAAGGGTTTTGTCAATCCAAAGGATCAAGGAAAGGTATGCAAGCTTAAGAAATCCATTTATGGATTGAAGCAAGCATCAAGCAGTTGGAATATACGATTTGATGAAGCAGTCAATGAATTTTGCTTCATCAAGAATCAGGACGAATCTTATGTATACAAGAAAGTCAGTGGGAGTAAAATTGCATTCCTAGTCTTGTATGTTGACGACATACTTCTTATTGGAAACGACATTCCTATGCTTGAGTCTGTAAAGACTTGGCTTGGAAAGTGTTTCTCAATGAAAGACTTAGGAGAAGCACAGTACATATAGGGCATCAAGATCTATAGGGATAGATCTAAGAGGATGATTGGACTAAGCCAAATAACTTACATTGACAAAGTGCTAGCTAGGTTCAATATGATAGAAGCCATGAGAGGCCATCTACCCATGTCACATGGCATATATCTAAGCAAAACTCAATGTCCAAAGACATCTGATGAGCGTAGAAAGATGAGTAGAATTCCATATGCTTCGGCTATTGAATCTATCAAGTATGACATGATTTATACAAGGCCGGATATTTCATTTGCACTTAGTGCAACAAGCAGGTACTAGTCAGACCTAGGAGAGGCACATTGGACTGATGCCAAGAATATCCTAAAGTACCTGAAAAGGACAGAGGATCAATTTTTGGTTTTTGGTAGTACATATGAGTTGATTGTTAAAGGCTATACGGACGCAAGCTTTCAAACCGATAGTGATGATTTCAGATCACAATCTGGTTTTGTGTTCTGCCTTAATGGTGGAGTAGTAAGCTGGAAAAGTGCTAAGCAAAACACTATTGCAGATTCTACAACTGAAGCCGAGTACATTGTTGCCTCAGAAGTGGCAAAGGAAGCTATTCGGATTCGGAAGTTCATTAAAGAACTTAGGGTTGTTCCCTCCATAAAGGGACCAGTGGCTTTATATTATAATAATAGTGGAGCCATTGCAAAGGCAAAGGAGCATAGGAGCCACCAAAAGTCCAAGCACGTACTGCGGAGATTTCACATACTTTGAGAAATCGTTGAACGGAAAGAAATCGATATTTGAAAGGTTAGAACTGATGATAACGTCGCGGTGATCCATTGACTAAACCGTTGCCACAAGTGAAGCACACCGCACATGTAGCAACCATGGGAATCAAGCATTTTGGAGAATGGCTTTGATTTTCGAAGTTTTGTTTTAGAACATTTGTTAGATCTGTGTTTAAAACAATTGGTTTAACCATTTCATATTTATGAAATTATTTACTTCATATTCATTTAATTTTGGTTTAGTATTAAATGATAAAGTCCAAATGATTCAAAACATTCAAATGGGATGTCAAGATGGATTCTTTGACAAAGAAACTCCTATAAGTGAACTTGAATATTGAAGTCACAAAAGGATCGCTAATCCAGGTCATTGAAATGTTGGACGACCAATAACTAATGAAGATTAGATTGCAAGTAGAGTTATAGTTCAGTTTCTTGAACTAGATGGACATTATATGTCAGAACTATTTTGCATAGATACTTATTGGATCTTGTAGTGGATTGACCATGAGAACACTTTAACAGATTAAAGTCATGACATAAGTAGTTCTGATTAATGGTGATTAGAACCATTCCTAAAAACATGAGTAATTATGATTTCTCGTTTGAAGATTAGTTCGCTTTGATTCTCGCTAAACGTCACACCGTAAAAGGAGACTATAACAGCAGTTATTGGGCGTACTATGAATCAAAGTGTGTATTCATATATTACAAGACTGGATTGTCCTCCTATCTTTGATAGGATATAGTGTTGTTGTGTAACAAGGCCTCTCGAAGAGTTAGATACTGTGAAAATGCATGGCCGTGCTCAGAATGGTTAAGGCTTAACCTTCTAAACAGTTGAACTCAGTAATTCGAGAAACGCTTCTTGACCTAATAAGGATGGCTTAGATCTTACCTTATGTTCAGCAAGTAACACTAAGTGACAAAGGGATGTAAATGCACACTTGGCTAAAGGACAAGTGGGAGACTGAAGGAAATGTATCCTTCACCCAATGTGCATTAGTTTAATACCAAAGGTTAAGATTAATTACGAAATATTAATTCAGTAAGATCAAGTGATCGGAACAGCTGGATGGAGCAATGCTTCCGATTAGTGTGTTCTAATCCTAATTAGGCTCACGACTTACTCTTGACTGAATCTATAGGGTCACTGTTAGGTTATGATACATATGACAATTCATAAATCATGCGGAAAAACCATAAAGCCAGGAAAACATATTATTTACACATAATCATTTAGCATAGTTTAGATGCATACACTTTGTTGCGTGCCTTCCCTAGCTGCGCCTGAACCGAACAAGAACAAGTCTTTAGGACTCCAAGTGTCGTCCCTCCGTAGATAGTCCACAGCACGTCCGGGTCCGCCTTAAGCTTGACCAACTAGGATCGCCCTTAAGGTACTTAGAATTTTTGGCTAGTATAGGCAATAGTATGACTGAATTTTTGCTCTCAAAAATCACTTTGAATACTTGAATACTCTTTACAAATTAATGACCCTAGGCCTTTATTTATAGAGGTATGGAAAGGGAATCGTAAATCTATTAGGATACGAATTAATTAAACTAGAATCCTAATAGAATTCTTATTTAATTAATTCATCCTTTTAGGTTTAGGAATTTAATCATTAGTCGAAACCTGATGGCTTTAGGATTCGTATAGAACACCAACACACACACGCACGCACAGCAGCCCACGAGGGGCGCCATGCGCGCGCGCGCAGCCCGCGAGCTCGCAGCCCATTGCTGCGAGGCCCACACGCTGCCGCAGCGTTGGCGCGCGCTGGGCCTGCCTTGCGGTGGGCCTGGCGCAGCCTTGGCTGGTGCGTTGTGGCGCGCTGGCTTGCTGGGCGATGGCCCGGCTTCGTGTTGGGCCTTCGTCTGGCAGGCCTCGTCCGATGCTAATTCGTACGATACGCTTCCGATTAATTTCCCGGTTCCGGAATTCATTTCCGATACGAACAATATTTAATATTTCCGATTCCGGAATTAATTTCCGTTTCGAACAAATATTTAATATTTCCGTTTCCGGAATTATTTTCCGATTCCGATAATATTTCCGATTCTGACAATATTTCCGATTCCAGCAATATTTCCATTTCCGATAATATTTTCCGATACGTACCATGTTTCCGTTTCCGGCAACATCTACGACTTGGATAATATTTATATTTCCGATACGATCCATATTTCCGTTTCCGGCAATATCATCGTTTCCGGAGTATTCATTTCTTGCCTTGTGACGATCTCAGCTCCCACTGAAACCAAGATCCGTCGATTCCGAATATCCATAGTTGGAGTATTTAATGCCATTAAATACTTGATCCGTTTATGTACTATTTGTGTGACCCTACGGGTTCAGTCAAGAGTAAGCTGTGGATTAATATCAATAATTCCACTTGAACTGAAGCGGCCTCTAGCTAGGCATTCAGCTCACTTGATCTCACTGAATTATTAACTTGTTAATTAATACTGAACCGCATTTATTAGACTTAACATAGAATGCATACTTGGACCAAGGGCATTATTTCCTTCAGTCTCCCACTTGTCCTTAGGGACAAGTGTGCATTTCCTAATTCCTTTGTCGCTCGATGCTTGCTCTTGAACATAAGGTAAGAGTTGTCATCCTTATTATGTCCAGAGGTGTTCCTCGGTTTCAGAGTTCAACTGATCAAATAAACAGATAATCATAGCCTATGATTCATCCGAGCACGGCCATGCATTTCATAGTTTCTAGCTCTCCGAGTGGCCTTGTACAACCTTTAGGCATCTCATCCCGATTTATGGGAGGACAATCCCAATCTTGCGATCTTGAGATTAGACTTCGTTTGATAGGTGATTACCTGAGCGTTGCCTTTATAGCCTCCTTTTACGGTGCGACGGTTGGTCAACGTCAAAGCAACCAGTTCTCAAACAAGTAATCTCAAATCACTCAGGTATTGAGGATTTAGTGTCTAATAATTTTAATGAAATTTACTTATGACAGATTTTCATCTCTTACAGTAAAGTTTCATAGGTCTTGTCCGATACTAGTCTTCCCAAAGTAAGTATCTATGCAAATGATTATGACATTGCCATGTCCACATAGTTCAAGAAACAGAACTACTAGTCATCTTGCATTCTAATCGTCTAACGTTTTCTATGCGTCCAATTTTATAGAAAACTCCGACTAGGGACCATTTTCAACTTTTGACATTCAAGTTCATTTGATAGACATTTCTTAGTCACAGGACTGGTCCTGATAGTCTATCTTGAATATATCGTCAAATTTGAAGGGACTCATCATTTAATACTAAACCAAGATTAAATGGAATATGAAAATACATTTCATATATGATAAATGTTCAACCCCATTGTTTTACAACCATGGGCCTCAAAACCATCTTCTAAAACAGTTCATGGAATTCAAAGCTATGCTTGATTTCCAGTGCTACAATGTGAGTGTTGTTTCTCACTTGTTGTATAGGTTTAGTTATCATGCTTTGCCAATCTTAATATCCTTTTCATCGAATGTTCTTCGAGATAGATGATAAGATCTTTTGAGTATGTTTATTTTGTGATCTAGTCTTTTCTTACTTCAAGAGTGGTTCTACGCATTTTTTCAATGAAGAACCATCAAGCCAGCAGACATGTGATCTACCCAAGTTCAGTGAAGAACTCTTTAACATAAACAACCCTGTTTTATTGCTTCTTAGGCAATAAGTACTTTTACTTCAACTTTATAGGTTGCTAGTGATGCTTTGTTTGGAATTACTTATCCAAGCAGTTCACAGATATGTGGAATACTTTCCAGCTGTATCTTAGAACATAGAAATTAATATTTTAATATCCCACGCAACAACTCATGGTCTCCAATCCATGTTGCCATTTCAAAACACGATGCTCTATAGCTCGTCCTTATCAATGGTTAACTCCAAAGGGTCTTGCTTGATCCTTTGCCAGTGTTTATGCGTGTAGCATCAATATTTAGCATATCTTTATTTCCTTGAATCAAGAACTATTCCTATGTACCTTTTCAAGTACCATAAGTATTCTTGATCTCAATCTAGTTGATCTTCACTTAGATCAATAGAGATTGGTATATGTTCGTCATGCCTAAAGTCATACGATACGTTTTTGGCGATCCTCATATTATATCATACATGATAAATTCTTTTGCAGAATAATTCCCAATTGAATTCTATTCATCTAACTTTAGCTTATCTAGTTTCAGTAGATACTAAATTCAGCTAAATTCTTTGACATATAATATAGGTTAAGAATCTCATTTAGACTCTTTGATGTTTAACTTAGTAAATGTTTATACATAGTTCAAACATCCTTTACTTAGATTTATTCACATGGGTCGAATATCTCCAATGGAGACTTTCGTGTTTGATTTAGTAAATGCCATTACTTAATCCAAAACAATATCATAAGATCTTTGTAAATAGATCTTAATACCCGGTATGTACTAAGTTTCGCCATGGTCCATCATTGATGAATAATCTCAAATCTAAGTCATTAGCATTTGAATGTTATTTTACAATAGAGAGATATGTGTGTGATACACATAGGACCAATTAAGTTTTTATGTACTCCCACTAAACTTCTTATATATCTATAAGAATCATGTATATTTTATGAAACTAAAATACTTATTAGCTTCATTAAAATATAATTCCAATTCCCAATTGCTTTCTTAAATCTGTACTTAGATTTCATAAGTTAGCATTCCTTTTCAAGCATTTATTTGGATCCACAAATCCTATGACATACCATGTACATAGTTTATTTCAACATTTGATTGAGGAATACGTTTTGACATCCAATTGCCATATGTACCAATATGCAATTATTGCTTGAATTATAGACTTAAGCATTACGATTAAGCATGAGGTTTCAACACAATCCACGCCGTGAATTTGCTTGTAACCTTTAGCAACTAATCTAGCTTTGTGTGTGAACACAATTCCATGTTTGATAGTTTTTATCCTTAAAACCAATTTGCAACCAATAGGTGTTAACTTATTCTTGCAAATCAACAAAATTCAATTTTGTCATCAAAAACATTGAGTATGTTTTATGGCCTCTAACCATTTAAAACATTGAGTCTATATATGGCCTCTAACCATTTTAGGGAATCTGGGTTTCGTCATAGCTTTCTTACAAGTCACAAACTCATTAATCTACATGATAATAGTTTGACTGCAAGTTGTAGGTTTCTTCTATCTAATAGAAGAATCGCATAGCTTCAATGACCTGAACTCCATGATTCTTCACTATTTAATAGAAGAATCTCATAGTTTCAGTGACTTGAACTCTATGCCTACTTGGGTATAGAACATCAAACAATAGAATATCAATAGCCACTTGAAAGTCCTTTGAATATTCTGTTCTCCTTGAAGCACTTGTAAAGTCTTCTAAGAGATGTCTATTCTTTAAAGCCACTTCTAAAGTCTTTAAAGAATAAGTTAGGATTTTCTGAAGCACTTCGAAAAGCCTCCGGAATGTCCGTTTATGTTTGTTGTTCGCCTCGAAAACTTTCGAGGTCTATTTTCTCCCACTTGTCATTTTGGAAACTAATCTCCAAAAGGACATCATTTCGAGCAAACAAACATTATGTTCTCAAAATTCGTGGTAAAAACAATACCCTTGTGTCTCATTTGAATAAATCACAATGAAACATATATCTATACTTGGGCCTTAGTTTGTTGAATAACAAACACTAAGCTCCCACTGAGTTTAGGAACCCTTTAGATATATTATGAAAAGATATTCTGAAATTACTTTTCAATAGCTTTGACAAATTTGGTTTAGTTTGGTGGTAGTTGAGCATTTTGTTTTAGAAATTATAGGAAAAGTCTTTATGATTCATCATTGATCGAATCAAGTACTAATTGACTTCGATCATTCCAACGTAGATATGCCATATCTTATGGAGCTAGATTGTGAAATTACAACACACAATCATTGATGATCATATTTGGTCTCAAGTAATCATCAACATGATCTAACCTAGATCTTTATGATTTCTTGCTAAGTGGATTTTATACTTCTGAATCTTTGAACTAGCCAAACAGATTCAACTTATATCACATTTGAGTAAATAAACCTATATTCACTCAAATCCATGTGAAATAATAAAGTCATAAAACCTTTCTTTAGCTTTGAACTCTATCGTCTAGGCGTTCTAACAATAGTTCATATTCTTTGTTACTTTCAACAAGTAAGACTAGCTTGTCTTAAGTTGATCTAGAAATCAACCAACTTTCAAAAGTCCATTAAAATAGAGCTTGTGAATGTTAACTTGTTGATATGGTCTAAGCAACAATGCCAAAGATTAGTGGAACTCAAATCAAGGGGTTGATTTGAACCTAGTAAAGTTTTATTTAAAGAGTTGTTTGTTTTAATCAAGCATATTGACTCAACCTGTAATTGACCATTTCATTCAAATAAACAAACAAACAAGCATTGTTTTTGTTCTCCTGAATGTGAGTCTTTCTGTGTTTGAAGCAGAAATTTAGGTATGCTGATTATGGAACAAAATAGCCATTTAGTTCCAGCCTTGAAAGGACTTAAAACAAACTAGATGACCCTACAACTAATGTAGCATTGCCATGCTTCATTTCCCACTTTAGTGTAGCCTAGCTTCCATTGTTTGAGTTATTACCGAAGTAAGAACCTCAAGCGGTATATGATACCAAGGAAGTTTGATTGCTAGGTCACTTCTCTTTAAACATAAACTTATAGGTAGAACCGGAATCGTAAATTCCTTTCATTTGTTCCTTTGTTTTCCTATTTCTTGTACCCTTTCTTATAGTCTTAAGAATTGAATTCTTTAGTGTTGACTTTTATACTTTGTTAGACATGTCCAATGTCACCAACAAGGTTCTTTACCATTTTAATTTATGTTGAATATTTTGTTTCAACTAGATGATCTTACCAGAAGCTTCTAAAGTTCTCTAAGCATCGATCTATTCGAATGTCTAGGGACTAGACTCATTTGAGAATTAAATGGACAAAGATATTAGGTTGTTAACCATTGGTAAGGTTGAGCGTTTAAAACTCAATGCTTTATGATCTCAAAACTACATTGTATTTTGAATTCACAAGCACCAATCGGTTTGCCATTCGACTTTGATACTCGAAAACAACCATAAAAGTCGCTAAAAGAAACGTACATTTTAAAATTGCTCACATCTCTCATTTCCGTGAATCGTTCTTGGATTCACTACCAATCGAGGAAATTTACTGTTACCTTTCTAAAAGGATTTATTGCAGTGCAAGATATTTAATTATAAACAATAATTAAAATATTCATTGAAGCATGCAAAGTCTAAACATTTATCATGAATAATAACTTGAAAATGAAAGCAATCATGCAATTCAAACAAGTCATTAGCATTTTATTCGAATTATGTGTTCCGGCAGGTGTGAATAAAATGATTCCAAGACCCTAAAACGATTGAAGAATTAAGCACAGTTTGTCGACTCAATTCTAAAACATTTTAGGTATGCAAAAGCCTTTTGCTAATAGTCTAGAAACTACTCTTGGTTGATAGGTACGTCTAAGAACTTATTAGGTAAACCTATCGATTTTGCCACGACATAAAAAGACTCCTTACTTATATCGTTGAGTTTCACCAAAACTAACATGTACTCACAATTATTTGTGTACCTTGCCCCTTTAGGACCAATAAGTAACACCTCGCTGAGCGAAAACTATTACTAGATTGATGTAAAGCATATCCAAGCAAGTGTATATTTTGGCATGGCACCTTTTAACTCAATTTTTAAGTTTGGAACTTAAGGCTCTTACTATGTTGGTTAGATTTTAAGTGAACTAAAATCCTTAATCATGCAACATAATCAAGCTTTGATCTCATGCATATTTAAGACATATTTAAAGCAATAAATAACTTAAAGCATGCATAAGATAAATGTGATCTAGTATGGCCCGACTTCATCTTGAAGCTTTAACTTCAAAGTCCGTCTTGAAAATCTCCGTGGGAGACACCATTTTCTTCAAATAGGATAAGCTATAATTAAAACTAATTACAACTATTTGATGGTACGCAGACCATATTTGAATTGAAAAACAACTTTGGTACTTTAGACCAATTACATTCAAATTAATGGTACGCAGACCATATTTTCTATCCTATTTGGGCCATACTAGTCACTTCATAACCTGCAAAACAGTACATATACAATATATACCATTCACCCATTCATTATCATTAATGGCCCACATAGCTGGTTAGTAAAACACATTATGCATACATAAACATTTGCAGCAATTAATCAAGGGCACCAATAATCTACAAAATTATTCAGTCCTTATTAATTCTAATCAAGTTGTTTTAACCTTAAGAATTTGTAGACCTAATCAAGAGTATATGACTAAAAAGGGCTCCCACTTAAACCAATAAATTCATATGCTTTACTAATTTTAAACATAAAAATGTATTTCTAGTCTAACCGGAAACATACAAATTTAATTAAAATTTAAAGCTCATATAAATTTATAATTGAATCCAAAATGTTTAATTTAATTTCAGTCGTATTTAAATTAATTCATGATTTTAATTTTAGTAAAATAATTAGAATAAATAAAATTTATTATAATTACAATATTCAAAATTAAAATCCAAGAAAATAATTTAAATTATTAATTTTAAAATTAATTAAAATTACGTAAACTGAAAATTTCAAATTAAAATTTCAAAACAATCTAATCGCAACGCAACAATCCCACGCAATGCACGCCCATGGGCCACACGCACACAGCCATCGCCGGCCATGTGCGCGCAGCCCATGTGCTGCGTTGCATTGCTGCTGCTCACCATCGCAAGGCATCACGCGAGCTGGTGCTCGATGCGCGCGCCAGCGCTCTACGCAACAAGCATGCTGCCGCAGCCCATCGCTGGGCGCAGCGCTCGTCGCACGTCGCAACAAGCACGCTGCTTGCCATCGCTGGGCGCAGCGCTTGTCGCACGCACAACAAGCACGATGCACGCCATCGCTGGGCGCAGCGCTTGTCGCACGCACAATAGCGCTCGCTGCGCGCGAGCGATCGATGATGGGCGTAGCACTCGTGGCACGCGAGCTTGCGCTCGCTGCGCGCGAGACAGTACGCGCTATGGCGCAGCTCACTTGCTGCCCACACGCGACTGCTCGTGCCTTGCTCTCGCCCTCGCCCATTCGCCCATCGCACATAGCCCACGACACAAGGCAGGGCTGCTGCCTTGTGCTCGTGCACCATGGCCTTGCTCATTGCATTCGTGCCGCATGGGCGACGAGCTCCCTTGCTCGTCGTCACATGCCCGCACTATACAACACCCCTTAAGGGTAACACGCAGCGTCCATTGCTTTGTGCGTGCAAGTTATATGAGCGAATCGCATAAAAATTTAAATTTTATATTCAAAATTAATGACAAATTAATAAATAATATTAATTTCATAATTTTAGGGCGAAAAATCGAAAATTTATTATTCAATTGATTTCCGATTAACATGGATTCAAGTCTAGGTCATAAAAATTTAAAATTTTAACATAAATTTACAATTTTTATGGTGGTTTTTAATCATAGGTATCTAATTAAATTATAACTAATTATGAAAATCAAATTAATTCTAAATTATTCCAATTTTCAACAAATTAATCATAATTACAAACTAGATTGCATAATTAACAAGGCTAGGCATTCAAACTTGTTAAACATATACAGTAGGTCAATCAAAAATTCAAGATTTATCAACAAGAATCGCAAATATTTAATTTAACATCTTAAATTTACGAAATTTTGCATTCGAAAAACTAAAACCTCCGAAAAGTCATAGTTAGGCTTCGAATTTGAGAATTCTGGGTTCGGCCGAAAAATACTGTTTTTGTCAAAATTTTAGAATGCCTTTTACATGCGGAATTGACACAAAAATCACTCGATTTGGATGAGTAACGAAGAAACTGCCGAAAAACTGCGTACGTATAATTAAATAAACGCAATTTGCAATTAATTAACAATTACGAAAATTAATCACCCCTTTTAATTCTTGCAAATTTGTAATATTTAACCATGTTCATGAATTTAGTTTATGAAAATAATAAGAGGCTCGTGATACCACTCTTAGGTTATGATACATATGACAATTCATAAATCATGCGGAAAAACCATAAAGCCAGGAAAACATATTATTTACACATAATCATTTAGCATAGTTTAGATGCATACACTTTGTTGCGTGCCTTCCCTAGCTGCGCCCGAACCGAACAAGAACAAGTCTTTAGGACTCCAAGTGTCGTCCCTCCGTAGATAGTCCACAGCACGTCCGGATCCGCCTTAAGCTTGACCAACTAGGATCGCCCTTAAGGTACTTAGAATTTTCGGCTAGTATAGGCAATAGTATGACTGAATTTTTGCTCTCAAAAATCACTTTGAATACTTGAATACTCTTTACAAATTAATGACCCTAGGCCTTTATTTATAGAGGTATGGAAAGGGAATCGTAATCCTATTAGGATACGAATTAATTAAACTAGAATCATAATAGAATTCTTATTTAATTAATTTATCCTTTTAGGTTTAGGAATTTAATCATTAGTCGAAACCTGATGGCTTTAGGATTCGTATAGCACACCAACACACACACGCACGCACAGCAGCTCACGAGGGGCGTCATGCGCGCGCGCGCAGCCCGCGAGCTCGCAGCCCATTGCTGCGAGGCCCACACGCTGCCGCAGCGTTGGCGCGCGCTGGGCCTGTCTGCGGTGGGCCTGGCGCAGCCTTGGCTGGTGCGTTGTGGCGCGCTGGCTTGCTGGGCGATGGCCCGGCTTCGTGTTGGGCCTTCGTCTAGCAGGCCTCGTCCGATGCTAATTCGTACGATACGCTTCCGATTAATTTCCCGATTCCGGAATTCATTTCCGATACAAACAATATTTAATATTTCCG
The DNA here is from genome assembly GCF_020520425.1 of Spinacia oleracea. Lineage (NCBI taxonomy): Eukaryota > Viridiplantae > Streptophyta > Magnoliopsida > Caryophyllales > Amaranthaceae > Spinacia > Spinacia oleracea. Next base: position 89,454,169 of record NC_079487.1, on the reverse strand, counting down.
ATTCCGGAATTAATTTCCGTTTCGAACAAATATTTAATATTTCCGTTTCCGGAATTATTTTCCGATTCCGATAATATTTCCGATTCTGACAATATTTCCGTTTCCGGCAATATTTCCGATTCCGGCAATATTTCCATTTCCGATAATATTTTCCGATACGTACCATGTTTCCGTTTCCGGCAACATCTACGACTTGGATAATATTTATATTTCCGATACGATCCATATTTCCGTTTCCGGCAATATCATCGTTTCCGGAGTATTCATTTCTTGCCTTGTGACGATCTCAGCTCCCACTGAAACCAAGATCCGTCGATTCCGAATATCCATAGTTGGAGTATTTAATGCCATTAAATACTTGATCCGTTTACGTACTATTTGTGTGACCCTACGGGTTCAGTCAAGAGTAAGCTGTGGATTAATATCATTAATTCCACTTGAACTGAAGCGGCCTCTAGCTAGGCATTCAGCTGACTTGATCTCACTGAATTATTAACTTGTTAATTAATACTGAACCGCATTTATTAGACTTAACATAGAATGCATACTTGGAGCAAGGGCATTATTTCCTTCAGTCACACCATTGGCATGTAACAGATCGTCGCATTAAATGAATAGGAAATTCATTTAATATCTTTTCGGGATGTTAGTTCGGAAAACATAATTATACGATTTAACATTGGATCGTAAAATCGTACATCGTGCTACGTATATTCGTAAGCTAGGCGAAACGAATAATCGTATCGTACGATAATGGATCGTCAAGTACGAAACGATAAATGAATTATCAAATGATATTTTAATAGCAAATACGAAAGAAAACCCACGAGCCAAGCACATGAGGCGCAAGGCCCATAGGCGCAGCGCGCATGCGCACATCGTTGGCCCATGACCTTGACTGCCTTGGCGCGCGTGCAAGGAAGAGCAGCACGAGTAGCAATGATGTCCCACGGCCCAACTCCTTGCTGCGTTGTGTGTGTGTGCATGCGGTCGTGGGCCTTGCTGGCCGGCTGAGCCTTGTGCTCGGCCGGTTGGCTTGGCTTGTAGAAAAGGTTATTTTAATAACCTATTCTATATGTTTTCCAACTTAACCTGATATTCTATTCTAACCTAAGGCAAGAGAAAACCCTAATTCTCTCTCTGCCTCCATTAGAGTGTTCATCCCAAAAGCTAAACAATCTTGAAGGAGATCTAAGCCATCAATCTCAAGACGGATCTGAACTGTCGGTGAGCCAAGTAGAGGAACGACATTCGGAGTCCTTGTTCGTGTTCGTTGAGCTAAAAGAAAAAACACGTTTCACATGTAAGTTATGCTTAATTTGTACTTTATACATGCTTCCTGGCTTTAGGATTATTCTGCTATCAAGTTATGTATTTAACTGTAAACCCCTACAGCTATTCCATCCATAATTGTGCAAATATGTCACTATGCTATAAAAATTACGTACTGTATGTAAAATGATTTGATTATTTTTTATTTATTTATTTATTTATTATTATTATTATTATTATTATTATTATTATTATTATTATTATTATTATTATTATTATTATTATTATTATGATATTTTTTTTCATAGAGGTTACTATGGTATAAGTTACGGTTACTATAGCTACTGTTTTAAAATTTGAAACAAAATTTTACTTTTAAGGGTTCCTATTCAACCAAAAGGGTCACTATATATACCGTAATAGATTGAATTCTGTGATTTCTAGTTAAGGTTATTTTTCTGGTTGATGATACTTTGCTGGTTGATGATACATTTTGTTGATAAATGGTTCATGAAAGAAGGAGCTTATATTCTTTTGGTTATGTTCACTTTTATGTTTGTTTATGCATTCGTTTTATTGTTAAGCAATTTAGGTTTAGGGGTAACATGTAATAATTTTGAAGTCTATTAGCTCAATTGGTAGAGTTATGTGCAATTGCACAATGGTGTAGGTTCGAATCTCACATAGGCTATAAAAAGGGTCTTTATTTGTTTGAGGGTCACTATGTCAAGAATAAGGACACTGTGTTTGAAATTGGGGCACTCAATCTTGGTTAAGGGTCACTATGCGTAGAAGAGGGTCACTATATGTGTAAAAAAAAGTCGTTGTATAAAAACTAACTATATATGCTACAGTTGTTACTTGTATTCAGTTGAAGTTATTGTGATACTTGAAAGATTGATCATGGCCATTCGTTTGTTTCTTTGACTCTGGTTACCTTGTATATGGTGTTTGCAGACATTTATTGCACAAGAACATATCTTCTTGAAGAGGCCTTTGGATTTATAATGAACACTATTGGAAGGTTGCTTACCTGCCTGAGTTTAGGAGGAGAAGGGTGCATGTCAATTTAAGGGTGAATACAAACTTGAAAACATCCAAGTAGGAGAAAAGTTGCAATGTTCCACTGCCAGGCACATGTCAAAAGACCATTCTTTCTTCTCCAAGAGACAGACTACATTTCACTTCTATTGACTTTAGTTCACAAAACACAGTTGAAAACAACAATTACATTAGTGTTGTTTGTAACGCATTCTATCCTTAATACATAAAAGTGGAAAAGAGGGGTATCTTTAACTTGAATGTGTGAAACATTAATCATATGCACGCATAAACATTAAGCACGAGTTGACAGGCTCAGAAACACCTTTAATCGGGCATAAGCAAAGTATAATGGAGGCAAAGCGAGTAAAACTCACGCTGCCATGCTAATAACACTATAAATTAGCCTATGTAGGACTTCAACTACATCCTCTAGGCCAATGAAAGTACACAGTGCTCGACCATCAACAACATGTGTACTATTTTACTGATGCAATAAGGTATTGCACAACTTAATATTTTGATATCAATATTGTAATATAATAGAGAAAGGCAATCAAAGTGTAGTTCCCTTTTTGTGGCAAGGCATACGTAAATAGTGATTAAATAATGTTATCAAAATATGTTGCACCAATTCGCTAGTACTATAAATTTCTAGATTAAAACCATGTCCAACAATAAAAATGCTCATTTAACATATCAACTAATGTCAATAGTATCTGCTCGCCATAGCCCTGGCAAGTCAAAAAATGCAACGCCTTTTCTCCATCGGTAGGAACAATAGTAATAATGCCTCGAGAATTCAGATTGGCTCCTCTCCAACCCCATATTGGCTTTGCTAGTTTAGCACGAAATTTAATAGGTATCAGGTACATCACACATTACAGATAAACCAGAAAAAATAAACACCAAAAAGAGCTATAGAGACTACCATCAATAATAGTTCACATTACCTCCTTATGGTCACCTTTATTAGTGATATAGTGCATCATAAAATATACAAAAACCAACATTGAAACAAGCTATAAAGTTCATGTTTACAACATTGTCATATGGCCAGTAAAGTGATGAGGTAAGCAAGCATACTTGGGAAGGTACTGTTGCCACCTGAGGTTGGGCATCAGCAATTACAGCCATATACATCAAGTTTTTCTAAAGTTGTGCTTGATATCTGCAGAACAAATAAAAGATAGTTGGATAGGTAAAAGCAACATTGCCTAAGACAGGAGTTATAAGATCGTGACAATCATAACCATTAATCACTCCTAGTAAGAATCTGCTGAAGTATAAGCCGTTTTAGGCCCCTGGGATATATAATAACTTCTCCAGGCCTTATAGTCACCCTTATTAGTGCTATAGTACATCACAAAATACAGAAAATTTCAACATTGAAACAAGCTATAAAGTTATTGTTTACAAGTTATAGTTACCTTTATCATTTGTAAAGTGCATTAAAATTATACATCCCAAGATCAAAAAATAAAAAAAATTGAATCAACGAAAATAAATCACGAAATTATGATACACGGAGTACTTGATTTGAAAAAACCCCTGCCCTCCTCACTCGAATCCTCACAAAAGCCAAAAGAAACTAAATTTGCTAGCATAATTGACTCTAAATCAGTGAAATTAGCTAAAAATTACTTCTTATTTGTTAGCATACCAATTAATTCCAAATCATAGTGAATTCTATCTTAGCCATCCAACTATGAATCTTATAGAATACATCATAATTTAACTGACCTGATTAGAAAAAAGGGGATTGACGAGGACGAAGGTGGCAATGATGTCTTGGATCAACGTGGTGCTGCTCAGAAAACTCCACTTTTTGTAAATCAAAGGAGGAAAGAAGCAGACATAGAGATCGAAGAATCGAGGATTAGGGTTTAGGACCCTGAGTCGAAGACAATTTTCTGAAGATTTTACAATTACCTTCAATGTCGGGTTTCACTAGATTCATCAATTGATCGTCCATTTGTTTGTTGAATTTGCTTCAAGTTTTTTCATTCACAATAAGGAGAGAGAACGAAAGCGTGAAAAGGTGAGGGGAGAGAGAGATTGACGAGAGTGTCGAGAGAAGATGAGAGTACAGAGTGAGGAGGGACTTTCCTCTAAATCACAATTTTGGCACATGTGTTTTTTGGGTCCACAATAATATTAACGTGGACCAGGTCCACACAAGAATAAGCCTAAGCCCACCTATGACATCTTTTTTAATAATCCCACCATTACAACCTAACTACTTTTATTGAGCTTAAGTAACCGGTAACTGGTGAAAATAAAGGTCAACGTTTCTAATTTATTTATTTATAAATTTTTTTCTTTTACTTTTTTCTTCTGTTTTTTTTTTTTTGTCTTTTTTCCGTTCTCCTACCTGTTAGGTTATGAACAATACAATAATATGATTCATGCGGAAAAATCATAAAGCCAGAATTCAAATTAATTGCCACATAGATTTGAGCCTTGGCTGTGATACCAACTGTCACGGTCCGAATGTTTTGGGCACCGGGCCGTGCGGCGCGCTCCTACCTAGAGGGCGGTAGGGACGCAAGCCTTGTGCGGAACGAGTTCAACGGGGCTCGTGAAGCACGAGCAACCAAGGTTTCTGAGAATGAACGCTCTTGTCTTTTGACGACAAGAAGGGACGTGGACGCCGATCGGGCACTTGTGTGCGCACAGCAGTCACAAGTGGGACCGACGACGCGAGTGTATCTGTTTGAGGGACTTTGTTGAGGCAAGTAAGCTTAAAAACGAGCGACAGCGCAATATCAATAAAGGCACACAACAACGCAAGTGATTAAGCAAAGGCAACTTCTGGTGAGAGGTACTGAGTCATACCCCTCATAGAGGTTTATTTTGAATTAGCTAAAAGAACCCAGTGAACACTGGAATGACAGTAACATAATAATCTTATCTAAAGCCTAGAAACTTCAAAGAAAAGTCCTAGAAAGTTTAGATAAGATCAATACAAGGGAAATTAAGAAAAGTACAATGCAAGGAAGGTTGGATTCTAACATCCTCCCCCACTAAAGATGTCGACGTCCTCGACGACTTACAAGATTACAAAAGAACTAAAGAAAGCAATAAATAGAGAAGCTGCTTCAGTCTTCAGTTGAGGTGGTTCCGCGCTGGCGGAGCCTGATGTTGGCGCGGGTGCTGATGTTGCGGTTAGAATCTTCTTCATCTGGGTGGTAGGGTTTGAGCCTACTAACATGGAACACCGGATGTATCTTCATCCATGTAGGAGGGTCAACCTTGTAAGCACTCTTCCCAATCCGTTTAGTGATGCGGATGGGGCCTTCATATTTTCTGATGAGCCTGCGGTCTCTGCCTCGAAGGAACCTTAGTTGTTCCGGCAATACCTTCACCATTACCATATCTCCCACATCAAACTCGACTGGCCTTCTGTTTTGATCGGCCCATTTCTTCATGCGCTTCGATGCTCGTTCTAGATAGGCACGAGCAATTTCAGTATTCTGTTCCCATTCTTTTGTGAACTCTCGAGCTTGACGGCTTCTCCCATCTTCGGTTCCCGCTACCGTGTGTGGTAGGAGGGGTTGTTGGCCAGTTACCAACTCAAAAGGGCTTGTATTCGACGCAGAGCTTTTCTGAGCATTGAAGCAGAGTTGTGCCACATCAAGGAGCCTGACCCAATCTTTCTGGTTGGCACTCACAAAGTGACGCAGATATTCCTCCAGTAGTCCGTTGAATCTCTCAGTTTGCCCGTCCGACTGGGGATGGTGACTTGATGACATATTCAGCGCCGACCCCATCATTTGGAACAATTCTGACCAAAAGATACTTGTGAATCTAGGATCTCTGTCACTGACAATGTTCTTCGGCAAACCCCAATACTTCACTATATGCTTGAAGAATAGAGCAGCAGTTTCTTCAGCACCACATGTCTTATGTATCGGTACAAATGTGGCATACTTGGAAAACCGATCAACTACTACCATTGCAGAGCAAAACTGGTCCACTTTCGGTAATCCACTGATGAAGTCCATCGAGACACTCTCCCATGGCCGAGTGGGGACGGGGAGTGGCTCCAGTAGGCCTCCAGGTTTCTGTTTATCAATCTTATCTTGTTGGCACACGAGACAAGTCTTCGTATAGCCCATCACATCTTCTTTCATTCCAGGCCAGTAATAGCCCAAGGAGAGCAAGCTGAGGGTTCTCTGCCAACCGGGGTGACCTGCCCACAAGGTATCGTGACATTCTTTCAAGAGCATTCGGCGAAGGCCTCCAGATTTCGGGATGAACAGCTTGTAGCCTTTGGTGTATATAAGATCATCTTCTATCCAAAAGCGTCTGGTCTTCCCCTCTTCTATCATCTTCTTTATGGTGTCCGTCATAGGATCCCCCGCAAGATGCTGCTTGACTTGATCTTTGACAGATGTGGCCACGTTGCTTGCGGACAACGGAGCAAGTCTTCGCAAAGGAGCTAGGTCGGCACGCCGACTTAGGGCATCTGCAACTTTGTTGCTCACTCCAGTTCGATATGTAAATTCTACATCGAACTCTGCAAGTAACTCCTGCCATCGAGCCTGTCTACCTGTCAGTTTGGGCTGGGTGAGGAAGTGGCTTGCAGCTGTGTTGTCCGTGCGGACGATGAACTTCGAGCCCAACAAGTAATGTCTCCATCCTCTCAAACAATGAACGATGGCAAGAAGTTCCTTCTCTTGTGCAGCATACTTTCTCTCAGCCCCATTCAACTTTCGACTCTCGAACGCAACTGGATGCCCTTCTTGCAAGAGCACTCCCCCGAGAGCAAAATCGGATGCGTCTGTTTCTACCACAAAGGGTTTGTTGATGTCGGGGAGAGCCAATACTGGTTCTTTCATCACTGCTTCTTTCAACTTGCGAAATGCCACTTGATGGGTCTCCGCCCATTGCCAGGAGTTGTCTTTTCGCAACAAGTCTGTGAGAGAACTAGCTATCTCCGAGTAACCCTTTATGAATCTTCGATAGTAATTAGCTAGTCCCAAGAATGACCGTAGTTCAGAGGCGTTCTTTGGGGCTTGCCAATCACGTATAGCTTGAATTTTCTTCGGATCCATTCTGATACGGCCAGCTCCTACAAAGTGACCAAGGAAGCCAATCTCTGCCTGCGCGAACGCGCACTTCTCCCGCTTCACAAACAAGTGATGTTCTCTTAGTTTCTCGAACACCTTCCTCATATGCTCAATGTGTTCTTCAAGTGTCTTGCTGTAGATCACAATGTCGTCCAAGTATACCACTACAAACTTGTCGAGGTATTCATGGAAGACTTGATTCATGAGTGTGCAGAATGTGGCTGGAGCATTGGTTAGCCCGAAGGGCATGACGAGCCATTCGAACGCTCCGTATCTCGTAACACATGCTGTCTTTGGTTCGTCGCCTTGAGCGATCCGAACTTGATGGTACCCCGACCTCAAGTCTAACTTAGTGAAGTAGACTGCATCCCCCAACTGGTCGAACAAGTCTGCCACTAGTGGAATTGGATAGTGGTTCCTCACAGTCACCTTGTTCAGCGCCCTATAATCGATGCACAAGCGGAGACTACCGTCTTGTTTCTTCTGGAATAGGACCGGAGCACCATAGGGTGCCTTAGAAGGGCGGACAAATCCACCTCTCAGCAAATCATCTAGCTGTCTTCGCAGTTCGGCAAGCTCTGGAGGAGCCATTCGATACGGACCTCGTGCCGGAGGCTTGGCTCCGTGCACTAGCTCAATTTCGTGATCAATGGCCCTCCTCAGCGGGAGAACTTTCGGAAGTTCCTCCGGAAGGATATCAGCAAACTCTCTAAGTAAGTCCATGAGATCTGGTGGTGTATCTCCTTGTGTTTCATCGTCTTTCATCGACAGGGTAGCGAGGAATGTAGGTTCATTCCTCTTGAGCCCTTTCTTTAACTGCATGGCTGATAAAAGAGGCCCCTTTTGTTTCTTCGTCTCTTTGCCAGGGGCACATGTCTTGAGGAGGCAAGGTTGTTGCCCTGCCACTAGTAAGGAACCCAGGTGCGGCATCGGGACGGCTTTGCTGGCACGGAGGAAATCCATGCCCAACACCAGATTGAAGTCGTCCATAGTCGCCACTGTGAAGTTGAGATGTCCACTCCAGTCTCCCAGCTGGGTGGGAACATTCTTTGCAATGCCGTGAATGGGCCTCGCTGCCGAGTTGACAGTTTTCATTTTCCCCCCTTCACGCATCAACTTTAACCCGAGTCTTTTTGCTTCGCTTTCAGTAACGAAGTTGTGAGTGGCACCTGTATCTACCATAGCTCGGGCTCTCTTCCCATTCACCTGGACTTCTACATACATCAATTCAGTACTGTGGGGTTTTTCTCCTTGAGATTCTTTTCCCATGGCATACATCATGTGGACGGCCCCCAGCTTTGATGGCTCCTCTTCATCATACTCCGACTCTTCTCTATCATCCTGTGGAGTCGACTCTGAAGTGGTCATGGCGGACAACTTCTTCTGCAAACTGTCAATTTCTCCTTTGTGCTTGCATTCAAACCATTTGTGTGGTCCACGACACAATATGCAAGTGAGGGTTTTGTTCCACGACGAAGATCCGGACTGAGCTCCCCCTTTATTGGAAGAGGAGGGACCGCCACTCCTCCGTGATTCTTCTCCCCCACCTCGGTACTTGTTCCCCACACTGTTGGAACTAGCTTGGGAGCCATTCCCAGAAATCTTAGGAGTGCTCGCTGCAGAGTTGTTGTTCCCCTTCTTCTAAGCGGGTGCTCTATCGGACGAGTAATCCATCAACCTTTCTGCTGCCGCAATGGCCCCTGATAAGGTGTCAACTTTTGAGCGCCAGATTTCACGCTGAGCCCACTCCTTCAATCCCTTGACGAAGTTGAATAACCGATCCTTCTCGGTCATGTCTTTAATGTCGAGCATGCACGCGGAGTACTCCTTCACGTACTCTCGGATGGATCCCTTATGTTGCAAGGTTGTTAGCTTCGTCCGAGCAATGAATTCTGTGTTTTCAGGGTAAAATTGGGATATGAGCTCTGCCTTGAACTCTTCCCATGTATCAATCACCACCTTCTTGGCTTGGATGTCGGCGTATTTACACCGCCACCAGAGTTTAGCATCATCCGCCAAATACATTGTTGCAGTGTCCACCATCAGATTGTCCTTCAGTTGGCATATCCTGAAGTATTGCTCCATGTCGAAGATGAAGTTGTCGACCTCTTTGGAGTCCCTCGCACCACAGAAGGTACGAGGCTTGGGTGGCTTGATTCGGCTTGTACCGCCCCCACTAGTGTCTCTGTTAGCACGCATCAGAGTAGCGCACTTGTCCTGCGAGTCATCCACCATCCCTTGTAGATAGTTGAGATGCTCGCGCAATGAGTCTCTTTCAATTTTCAGTTCTTCGACGTCGGCCTCAAGATCGTCTATCCGCTTATCCTGCTTGATGACGATCTCTTCGGTCTGGATCCATGATTCAGACTTGCCCTCCAGCCAGGCTAGTCTCTCTAGTATTGCTTCCATCTTGAGGTGCTCCCTCGGGTCTCTCGGGTCTAGATTTGAGCCTTGGCTGTGATACCAACTGTCACGGTCCGAATGTTTTGGGCACCGGGCCGTGCGGCGCGCTCCTACCTAGAGGGCGGTAGGGACGCAAGCCTTGTGCGGAACGAGTTCAACGGGGCTCGTGAAGCACGAGCAACCAAGGTTTCTGAGAATGAACGCTCTTGTCTTTTGACGACAAGAAGGGACGTGGACGCCGATCGGGCACTTGTGTGCGCACAGCAGTCACAAGTGGGACCGACGACGCGAGTGTATCTGTTTGAGGGACTTTGTTGAGGCAAGTAAGCTTAAAAACGAGCGACAGCGCAATATCAATAAAGGCACACAACAACGCAAGTGATTAAGCAAAGGCAACTTCTGGTGAGAGGTACTGAGTCATACCCCTCATAGAGGTTTATTTTGAATTAGCTAAAAGAACCCAGTGAACACTGGAATGACAGTAACATAATAATCTTATCTAAAGCCTAGAAACTTCAAAGAAAAGTCCTAGAAAGTTTAGATAAGATCAATACAAGGGAAATTAAGAAAAGTACAATGCAAGGAAGGTTGGATTCTAACACATAGCACGTTCGCATCCGCCTTAGGTTTAACCAACTAGGATTTTACTTAAGGTTTTATGTATTCGGGTTAGGCTTGTATTATGTTCTCCCTAAAACACAATGGGAACAAAGAATATGATTTTCAATGTAATTGATGTGTATAATTATGAGGGCCTAGACTCATATTTATAGAGTAGGAAATAAGGAATTTGAGTCTTGCTAGGAAAAGAATAACCAATCCTACTGGGATTGAAATTCTTATCCAATTAGAATTCTAACATTAATTAAACTCTTAATTAAATCAATTCCAGTAGGAATAGGAATACTTAATCCAAGGTTACTTGGGAATTAAGAAATCGGAATTTTCTTGGAGCCCAAGACGAAGCAACCAAACATAGCCACAATGGGCCACGTTGGTGTGCGTGCTCCCTCGGCCTAGTGCGATGTGGTCCCTCGCCTCGGCAGGCCTGCAGTCGTACTTGCTGGCTGGCCGCGGCCCATGAGATGCTGCCTTGTCGCATGCTTGGCGCGGCCCATGGCTGCCGCCTAGCTCGCAGCTTGGCGCGACCCATGGCTGTTGCCTTGCTCGTAGCTTGACGCGGCCCATGAGCTGATGCCTTGCCTGTAGCTTGGCGCGGCCCATTGAATTGCTGCCTTGCTCGCAGGGCGCGGCCCATGGTGCTGCCTTGCTTGTTGAGCGATGGGCCGGGTCGCTTGCCGGATTGTCGCTCGTCGAGCTTCCGATTCGTTTTCCGATTCCGGAATTCATTTCTGTTTCGAACAAATATTTACGTTTTCGTTAATATTTCCGATTCCGGAACTAATTTGCTTTTCCGAAAATATTTTCGATTCCGGTAATATTTTCATTTCCGGCAATATTTCCAATTCCGCCAATATTTCTATTTCTGTTAATATTTTCCGATACGAACCATGTTTCCGTTTCCGGTAACATCTACGACTTGGATAATATTAATATTTCCGTCATGAACCATATTTCCGTTTCCGGAAATATCATCATTTCCGGAGTATTCTTTATTTTGCCTTTTGGCGATTTTAGCTCCCATTTCCGAAGTATTCGTTTCCGAATGTTCATAAATGGAGTACTTAATGAATAATATATTCACTTAAATACTTGATCCGTTCACGTACTATTTGTGTGACCCTACGGGTTCAGTCAAGAGTAAGTTGTGGAATAATATTATTAATTCCACTTGAACTGAAGCGACCTCTAACTAGGCATTCAGTTCATTGATGTCACTGAATTATTAACTTGTTAATTAATACTTGGAACAAGGGCATTATTTCCTTCAGTCTCCCACCTGTCCTTAGGGACAAGTGTGCATTTCCTAATTCCTTTGTCGCTTGATGCCTGTTCAAGAACATAAGGTAAGAGTAGTCATCCTTATTATGTCCAGAGGTATTTCTCGGTCTCAGAGTTCAACTGATCAAATAAACAGATAATCATAGCTTATGGTTCATCTGAGCACGGCCATGCATTTTTAAGTTTCTAGCTCTCCGAGTGGCCTTGTAAAACTTTCAGCATCTCATCCCGTTTTATGGGAGGACAATCCCAATCTTGTGATCTTGAGATTAGACTTCGTTTGATAGGTGATTACCTGAGCGTTGCCGTTATAGTCTCCTTTTACGGTGCGACGCTTGACAACGTTAAAGTAACCGGTTCTCAAACAAGTAATATCAAATCACTCAAGTATATTGAGGATTAGTGTCTAATAATGTAATGAAATTTACTTATGATAGATTTTCATCTGTTATAGTAAAGTTTCAAAGGTTTGTCCGATACTAATCTTCTCAAGTAAGTATCTATGCAAATGATTGCGACATTGCCATGTCCACATAGTTTAAGAAACAAAACTACTAGACATCTTGCAGTCTAGTCGTCTAGCGTTTTCTATGCGTCCACCTTTATAGAAAACTTCCGACCAGGGACCATTTTCGACTTTTGACATTCAAGTTCACTTGATAGGCATTTCTTAGTCACAGGACTGGTCCTGACAGTCTATCTTGAATATATTTTGAAAGGACTCTCATTTAATAAACCACAAAATTAAATGGAAAAATGAATTCTTTTCATTTATATGAATGGTTAACCAAAAAACGTTTTACAAAGTATTAAGCTCTAAAAACTTTAAAACATTTATTAAGGACATCAAATCCATTCTCCAACATGCTTGATTCCCATAGCTGTAGTGTGCGAGTTGTGCTTCGCTTGCGGTAGAGGTTTAGTTAATGGATCTGAGATGTTGTCGTCAGTTCCAATCTTACTTATCTCGACTTCTTTTCTTTCCATGAACTCTCGTGGAAGGTGAAATCTACGAAGTACATGCTTGACTCTCTGGTGGTGTCTAGGCTCATTTGCCTGTGCAATAGCTCCGTTATGGTCACAATATAGAGCTATTGGTCCTTTAATAGAGGGGACTACACCAAGTTCACCTATGAACTTCATTAGCCAAATAGCTTCCTTTGCTGCTTCATGTGAAGCAATGTACTCCCCTTCAGTTGTAGAATTCGCAATGGTGCTCTGTTTAGCACTTTTCCAGCTTACTGCACCTCCGTTGAGGCACAAGACAAACCCAGACTGTGATCTGAAATCATCTTTATCGGTTTGGAAACTTGCGTCTGTATAGCCTTTAACAATTAATTCATCATCTCCACCATAGACCAGGAAATCATCTTTGTGCCTTTTCAGGTACTTCAGAATATTCTTGGCAGCAGTCCAATGTGCCTCTTCTGGGTCTGACTGGTATCTGCTCGTTGCACTGAGTGCGTACGCAACATCCGGGCGTGTACATATCATAGCATACTTTATTGAACCATTTAATGAAGCATATGGAATCCCACTCATTCGTCTACGCTCATCCAGTGTGTTTGGGCACTGAGTTTTGCTTAGAGTCATTCTATGAGACATGGGTAGATAGCCTCGCTTTAAGCCAGCCATATTGAACCTTTCAAGCACCTTATTGATATAAGTGCTTTGACTAAGTCCAATCATCTTTTTAGATCTATCTCTGTAGATCTTGATGCCTAGTATGTACTGTGCTTCTCTTAGATCCTTCATCGAAAAACATTTCCCAAGCCAAATCTTAACAGAGTTCAACATAGTAATGTCATTTTCGATAAGTAATATGTCGTCGACATATAACACTAGAAAAGCAGCTTTGCTCCCACTGAATTTATTGTATACACAAGATTCGTCTGCGTTTTTTACGAAGCCAAAGTCACTGACTGCTTCATCAAAATGTATATTAAAACTCTTTAATGCTTGCTTCAATCCATAAATGGAATTATAAAGCTTGCATACCTTTTTAGCATTCTTTGGATCCTCAAAACCTTCAGGTTGTGTCATAAACACAGTTTCTGTTAAAACGTCGTTTAAGAAAGCGGTTTTGACATCCATCTGCCATATGTTGTAATCGTAATATGCAGCGATTGTTAACATTATCCGAATAGACTTTAGCATTGCAACTGGTGAAAAGGTTTCATCATAATCCACACCGTGGACTTGCCTGTATCCTTTTGCAACCAATCTATCTTTGAAAACTTCTAGTTTCCCGTCCTTGTCCTTTTTCAGTTTGAAAACCCATTTGCTTCCTATGGCTTGGTAACCATCTGGCAAATCGACCAAATCCCAAACTTGGTTTTCAGACATGGAGTTTAATTCAGATTGCATGGCTTCTTGCCATTGCTTCGAGCTAGGGCTCGTCATAGCTTGTTTGTAAGTCCCAAGTTCATCGCTTTCCAGCAATAGAATTTAATGCCTCTCATTCGTCAAAATACCTATGTATATGTTAGGTTATGATACATATGAATAAACATAAATCATGCGGAAAAACCATAAAGCCAGGAAACATATTATTAACACATAATCATTTAGCATAATTCAGATGCATACACTTTGTAGCGTGCCCTCCCTAGCTGCGCCCGAACCGAACAAGAACAAGTCTTTAGGACTCCAAGTGTCGTCCCTCCCTAGATAGTCCACAGCACGTCCGGATCCGCCTTAAGCTTGACCAACTAGAATCGCCCTTAAGGTAGTATGAATTTCGGCTATTATGGGGCAAGAGAGTGACTGGTTTTTCTTGAAAATCTTACCTTTGAATACTTCAATTGTGTCTCTAAATTGTGACCCTAGGCACCTATTTATAGAGTTATGGAAAAGGTCTTGTAATCCTACTAGGATACGAATTAATTAACTTAGAATCCTAGTAGAACTCTAAATCAATTAATTTATCTTTTAGGATTAGGATTTAATCATATGTAGAATCTCGATAGCTTTAGGATTCACAAACACTCACGCACGCACGAGCCGCACGCCCATGCGCAAGCCTCGCGGCCCACGCACGGCGCACAACCCCGCAGCCCATTATGCGCGCGCGCCAAGGCTTGGTTGGGCCTGGCCTTGCGTTGGGCCTGGTCGAGCTTGGCATGTGTTTGTTGCGTGTTTGCTTGCTGGGCGATGGCCCGGCTTCGTGATGGGCCTTCGTCTGGCAGGCCTCGTCCGATGCTAATTCGTACGATACGCTTCCGATTAAATTCTCAATTCCGGAATTCATTTCCGATACGAATCAATATTTAATATTTCCGATTCCGGAATTAATTTCCGTTTCGAACAAATATTTCATATTTCTGTCTCCGGAATTATTTTCCGATTTCGATAATTTTTCCGATTCTGACAATATTTCCGTTTCCGACAATATTTCCGATTCCGGCAATATTTCCATTTCCAATAATATTTTCCGATACGTACCATGTTTCCGTTTCCGGCAACATCTATGACTTGGATAATATTTATATTTCCGACACGATCCATATTTCCGTTTCCAGCAATATCATCGTTTCCGGAGTATTCATTTCTTGCTTATGACGTTCTCAGCTCCACCTGAAACCAAGATCCGTCGATTCCAAATATCTATAGATGGAGTATTTAATTCCATTAAATACTTGATCTGTTTACCTACTATTTGTGTGACCCTACGGGTTCAGTCAAGAGTAAGCTGTGGATTAATATCATTAATTCCACTTGAGCTGAAGCGGCCTCTAGCTAGGCATTCAGCTCACTTGATCTCACTGAATTATTAACTTGTTAATTAATACTAAATCGAATTTATTAGACTTAACATTAAATGCATACTTGGAACAAGGGCATTATTTCCTTCAGTCTCCCACTTGTCCTTAGGGACAAGTGTGCATTTCCTAATTCCTTTGTCGCTCGATGCTTGCTCTTGAACATAAGGTAAGAGTTGTCATCCTTATTATTTCCAGAGGTTTTCTCGGTTTCAGAGTTCAACTGATCAAATAAAACAGATAATCATAACCTATGATTCATCTGAGCACGGCCATGCATTTTACAGTTTCTAGCTCTCCGAGTGGCCTTGTACAACTTTCAGCATCTCATCCCGATTTATGGGAGGACAATCCCAATCTTGCGATCTTGAGATTAGACTTCGTTTGATAGGTGATTACCTGAGCGTTGCCTTTGTAGCCTCCTTTTACAGTGCGACGGTTGGTCAACGTCAAAGTAACCAGTTCTCAAACAAGTAATCTCAAATCACTCAGGTATTGAGGATTTAGTGTCTAATAATTTTAATGAAATTTACTTATGACTGATTTCATCTCTTACAGTAAAGTTTCATAGGTCTGTCCGATACTAGTCTTCCCAAAGTAAGTATCTATGCAAATGATTATGACATTGCCATGTCCACATAGTTCAAGAAACAGAACTACTGGTCATCTTGCATTCTAGTCGTCTAACGTTTTCTATGCGTCCAATTTTATAGAAAACTCCGACCAGGGACCATTTTCAACTTTTGACATTCAAGTTCACTTGATAGACATTTCTTAGTCACAGGACTGGTCCTGACAGTCTATCTTGAATATATCGTCAAATTGAAGGGACTCATCATTTAATAAACCACAAATTAAATGGAAAAATGAATTCTATTCATTTATGTGAATGATTAACCAATAATGTTTTACCAAGAATTAAACTCTAAAACTTTAAAACATTAAACAAAAAACATCAAAGCCATTCTCCAATATGCTTGATTCCCATAGCTGCAGTGTGCGAGTTGTGCTTCGCCTGCGGCAGAGGTTTAGTCAATGGATCTGAGATGGTATCATCAGTTCCATTCTTGCTTATCTCGACTTCTTTTCTTTCAACGAACTCTCGTAGAAGGTGAAATCTACGAAGTACATGCTTGACTCTTTGGTGGTGTCTAGGCTCCTTTGCCTGAGCAATAGCTCCGCTATTATCACAATATAGGGATATTGGTCCTTTAATGGAGGGGACTACACCAAGTTCACCTATGAACTTCCTTAGCCATATAGCTTCCTTTGCTGCTTCATGTGCAGCAATGTACTCCGCTTCAGTTCTAGAATCCGCAATGGTGCTTTGCTTAGCACTTTTCAAGCTTACTGCACCTCCGTTGAGGCAGAAGACAAACCCAGACTGTGATCTGAAATCATCTTTGTCGGTTTGGAAACTTGCGTCCGTATAGCCTTTAACAATTAATTCATCATCTCCACCATAGACCAGGAAGCCATCTTTGTGCCTTTTCAGGTACTTCAGAATATTCTTGGCAGCAGTCCAATGTGCCTCTCCTGGGTCTGACTGGTATCTGCTCGTAGCACTAAGTGCATACGCAACATCCGGGCGTGTACATATCATATCATACATTATTGAACCAAGCAATGATGCATATGGAATCCCACTCATTCGTCTACGCTCATCGAGTGTTTTTGGGCACTAAGTCTTGCTTAGAGTCATTCCATGAGACATGGGTAGGTAGCCTCGCTTGGAGTCTGCCATCTTGAACCTTTCAAGCACCTTATTGATATAAGTGCTTTGACTGAGTCCAATCATCTTTTTAGATCTATCTTTGTAAATCTTGATGCCCAATATGTACTGTGCTTCTCCTAGATCCTTCATCAAAAAACATTTCCCAAGCCAAATCTTGACAGAGTTCAACATAGGAATGTCATTTCCGATAAGTAATATGTCGTCGACATATAGTACTAGAAAAGCAATTTTGCTCCCACTGACCTTCTTGTATACACAAGATTCGTCTGCGTTCTTGATGAAACCAAAGTCACTGACTGCTTCATCAAAACGTATATTCCAGCTCCTTGATGCCTGCTTCAATCCGTAGATTGATTTCTTTATCTTGCATACCTTTTTGGCATTCTTTGGATCCTCAAAACCCTCAGGCTGTGTCATAAACACAGTTTCTGTTAAAACGCCGTTTAAGAAAGCGGTTTTGACATCCATCTGCCATATTTCGTAATCGTAATACACAGCGATTTCTAACATTATCCGAACAAATTTTAGCATTGCAACTGGTGAAAAGGTTTTATCGTAATCCACACCGTGGACTTGCCTGTAACCTTTTGCAACCAATCTAGCTTTGAAAACTTCAAGTTTCCCATCCTTGTCCTTTTTCAGTTTGAAAACCCATTTGCTTCCTATGGCTTGGTAGCCATCTGGAAAATCGACCAAATCCCAAACTTGGTTTTCAGACATGGAGTCTAATTCAGATTGCATGGCTTCTTGCCATTTCTTGGAGCTAGGGCTCATCATAGCATGTTTGTAAGTCGCAGGTTCATCACTTTCAAGTAACAGAACGTCATAGTCCCGTTCGTCAAAATACCTAAGTACCTTTCCGGTTGAGATCTATATCTTTGCGATCTACGCGGGGTTACATTTCTAGATTGACCATGATTCTCACCAGATACTTCTAAAGATATCTGAGTTTCATCCTGAATGTCATCTTGAACATTCTCTAGAGTTTGTTGTTCGACTCGAATTTCTTCGAGGTCTACTTTTCTCCCACTTGTCATTTTGGAAATGTGATCCTTTTCCAAAAAGATACCATCTCGAGCAACAAACACCTTGTTCTCAAATGTATTATAGAAGTAATACCCCTTTGTTTCCTTTGGATAGCCCACAAGGATACATTTGTCAGATTTTGGATGAAGTTTGTCTGAAATTAATCGTTTGACGTAGAATTCACATCCCCAAATCTTAAGAAAAGACACATTTGGAGGCTTTCCAAACCATAACTCATATGGAGTCTTTTCAACAGCTTTAGACGGAGCTCTATTTATAGTGAGTGCAGCTGTATTTAGTGCATGTCCCCAAAATTCTATTGGAAGTTCGGCCTGACCCATCATTGATCTAACCATGTCTAGCATGGTTCTGTTCCTCCGTTCCGACACACCGTTCCATTGTGGTGTTCCAGGAGGAGTCAATTCTGATAGAATTCCACATTCTTTCAGATGGTCATCAAATTCATAGCTCAGATATTCACCGCCTCAATCAGACCGCAGTGCCTTAATCTTCTTGCCTAATTGATTCTCTACTTCACTCGGAAATTCCTTGAATTTGTCAAAGGATTCAGACTTATGCTTCATTAGGTAGACATAACCATATCTACTGAAGTCATTAGTGAAAGTGATAAAGTAGCTGAAACCACCCCTAGCATTTGTATTCATTGGTCCACATACATCTGTATGGATTAAACCAATAGTTCAGTTGTTCTTTCTCCAACTTTAGAGAAAGGTTGTTTTGTCATTTTGCCAAGTAAACATGATTCGCACTTACCATAATCCTCTGAGTTAAATGGTTATAGAATTCCTTCCTTTTGAAGTCTTTCCATGCGTTTCAAGTTAATATGGCCTAATCGACAATGCCACAGATAGGTGAGATCTGAATCATCCTTTTTGGCCTTTTTGGTATTTATGTTATAAACTTGTTTGTCGTGATCTAATAAATAAAGTCCATTAACTAATCTAGCAGATCCATAAAACATGTCTTTAAAATAAAACGAACAACTATTGTCTTTTATTAAAAAGGAAAATCCCTTAGCATCTAAGCAAGAAACATAAATAATGTTTTTAGTAAGACTTGGAACATGGAAACACTCTTCCAGTTCCAATACTAGCCCAGAGGGCAACGACAAATAATAAGTTCCTACAGCTAATGCAGCAATCCTTGCCCCATTTCCCACTCGTAGGTCGACTTCACCCTTGCTTAACCTTCTACTTCTTCTTAGTCCCTGTGGATTGGAACATAAGTGTGAGCCACAACCTGTATATAATACCCAAGAAGTTGAATTAGCAAGTATACAGTCTATAACGAAAATACCTGAAGATAGAACGACTGTTCCGTTCTTCTGATCTTCCTTTAGCTTCAAGCAATCTCTCTTCCAATGCCCCTTCTTCTTGCAATAGAAGCATTCGGATTCAGAAGTGGGTTGACTGACCTTCCTCTTTTCAGACTTGGCGCCAGTTTGCTTAGTTGGGCTGGCCTTGTTGCCATCTTTCTTAGCATTCCTCTTCTTTCCAGATTTCTTGAACTTGCCCCCACGCACCATAAGCACATCTTGCTTATCACTTTTGAGCGTCTTTTCAGCGGTCTTCAGCATACCGTGAAGCTCAGTGAGCGTTTTGTCCAGACTATTCATATTGTAGTTCAGTTTGAACTGAGCATACCCGTTATGAAGAGAATGGAGGATGGTGTCTACAGCCATTTCCTGAGAGAATTGCTGATCCAGCCGACTCATATTCTCAATGAGTCCAATCATTTTGAGAACATGTGGACTTACGGGCTCGCCTTTCTTAAGCTTGGTCTCAAGAATTTACCTATGGGTCTCGAACCTTTCGACTCGAGCCAGATCTTGGAACATGTTCTTTAACTCACTGATGATCGTGAAAGCATCTGAGATGATGAACGTTTTCTGCAGATCTGCACCCATGGTTGCAAGCATTAGACATTTCACATCCTTGTTGGCATCAATCCAACGATTGAGGGCTGCCTGAGTGACCCCTTCGCCTGCGACTTCGGGCATCGCCTCTTCCAGGACATACTCCTTTCCTTCCTGCATAAGAACTATTTGCAAGTTCCTTTGCCAGTCAAGGAAGTTTTTCCCGTTCAACTTCTCCTTTTCGAGAATTGATCGAATGTTGAATGAATTGTTGTTTGCCATAATAAAACTACAATTGAAAAGAATAAACAAATAAATAATCATTCACAGTTTTTCTTAATAAACTTAAATTCTAGCATACATGCATAATTTAATGTTCATTAAGCATTTTATTCAAGTTATGTGTTCCGGCAGGTGTGAATAAAATGATTCCAAGATCCTAAAACCCATTGAAGAATTAAGCACATTATGTATTTAGACTCAATTCTAAAATATTTTAGGTAAGCAAATGCCTTTTGCTAATAGTCTAGAAACTACTCTTGGTTGATAGGTACGTCTAAGAACTTATTAGGTAAACCTATCGATTTTGCCACGACATAAAAGGACTCCTTACTTATATCGTTGAGTTTCACCAAAACTAACATGTACTCACAATTATTTGTGTACCTTACCCCTTTAGGATCAATAAGTAACACCTCGCTGAGCGTAATCTATTACTAGATTGATGTAAAGGTTATCCAAATAAGTGTTATTTTGGCATGGCACCTTTTAACTCAATTTTTAAGTTTGAAACTTAAGGCTCTTACTATGTTGGTTAGATTTTAAGTGAACTAAAATCCTTAATCATGCAACATAATCAAGCTTCAATCTCATGCATATTTAAGACATATTTAAAAGCAATAAATAACTTAAAGCATGCATAAGATAAATGTGATCTAGTATGGCCCGACTTCATCTTGAAGCTTCAACTTCAAAGTCCGTCTTGAAAATGGATTGGAAACTTCGTCTTGAATTTCACCGTGGGAGGCGCCATTTTCTTCAAACAGGATCAGCTATAATTAAACTAATTACAACTATTTGATGGTACGCAGACCATATTTGAATTGAAAAACAAATTTGGTGCATTAGACCAATTACATTCAAATTAATGGTACGAAGACCATATTTTCTATCCTATTTGGGCCATACTAGTCACTTCATAACCTGCAAAACAGTACATATACAATATATACCATTCACCCATTCATTATCATGAATGGCCCACATAGCTGGTTCGTAAAACACATTATATGCATCACATAAATATTTGCAGCAATTAATCAAGGGCACAAATAATCTACCAATTATTCAGTCCTTATTAATTCTAATCAAGGTATTTAAGCTTAAAGGATTTGTAGACCTAATAAGGAGTTTATGACTAAAATTGCTCCCACTTAAACCAATAAATTCATATGCTTTACTAATTTTAAACATAAAATTGTATTTCTAGTCTAACCGGAAACATACAAATATAATTAAAATTTAAAGCTCATATAAATCTATAATTGAATCCATTTTATTTAATTTATTTTTCAGTTGAATTAAAAGAATTTAAATTAATTCAAGGTTTAATTTTAGTAAAATAATTAGTATAAATAAAAATTTATAATAATTATAATATTCAAAAGTAAAATCCGAGAAAACAATTTAAATTATTAATTTTAAAATTAATTAAAATTATTTCTGAACTGAAAATCTCAAATTAAATTCAAAACACGTCAATCGTAACACAATGAGGCACTTGGGCTTGCACCCAACCCGCATCGAGTCATGAGGCAGCTGCGCCCCATCGACTGATCGCTAGGCGCGCACGAGTAGGCCACACGCATCGCAGCCATGCCAGGCCACGCTGCGTGCAGCCCGCATAGCACGACGCTACTGCTTTGCTCGCTGGGCGAGGCAGCGCGCGATGTGGCGCAGCTCGCTTGCTGCCCACACACGACTGCTCGCCTGGAACACGCCACGCCCTCCGCCCATAGCCCATTGAGTCGCACACGCCCAGCTCCCTTGCTTCGCGCGCGCGCCTCTTGCTTGTTGCATTCGTACCGCATGGGCGACGAGCTCCCTTGCTCGTCGTCGCATGCCCGCACTATACAACACCCCTTAAAGGTAACACGTAGCTTCCTTTGCTTTGTGCGTGCAACATTTATGAGCGTTTTCATAAAAATTTAAAATTTTTAATTTAAAATTAACGACAAATTAATAAATCATATTAATTTCATAATTTTAGGGCGAAAAATCGAAAATTTATTAATTAATTAATTTCCGATTAACATGGATTCAAATCTAGGTCATAAAAATTTAAAATTTAACATAAATTAATAATTTTTATGGTGGATTTTAATCATGGATACCTAATGAAATTATTAATTAATTATGAAAAACAAATCAATTCTAAATTATTCGAATTTCAACAAATTAATCATAATTACAAATTAGGTTGTATAATTAACAAGTCTAGGCATTCATAATTGTTAAACATATACTGTAGGTCAATCAAAAACTCAAAATTTATCAACAAGAATCGCAAATATTCAATTTAACATCTTAAATTTACAAACTTTTGCGTTCGAAAAACTTAAACCTCCGAAAATTCATAGTTAGGCTTCGAATTTGGGAATTCAGGGTTCGGCCGAAAAATGCTTCTTTTGTCAAAATTTTAGAATACAATTTACATGCGAAATTGACACAAAAATCACTCGATTTGGTTGAGTAACGAATATTCTGCCCAAAAACTGCGTACATATAATTAAATAAATGCACTTTGCAATTAATTACGAAAACTAATCACCCCTTTAATTCCTTGCAAATTTGTGAAATTTAACCATGTTCATGCAATTTAGATTATGAAAATAATAAGATGCTCGTGATACCACTGTTAGGTTATGATACATATGAATAAACATAAATCATGCGGAAAAACCATAAAGCCAAGAAACATATTATTAACACATAATCATTTAGCATAATTCAGATGCATACACTTTGTAGCGTGCCCTCCCTAGCTGCGCCCGAACCGAACAAGAACAAGTCTTTAGGACTCCAAGTGTCGTCCCTCCCTAGATAGTCCACAGCACGTCCGGATCCGCCTTAAGCTTGACCAACTAGAATCGCCCTTAAGGTAGTATGAATTTCGGCTATTATGGGGCAAGAGAGTGACTGGTTTTTCTTGAAAATCTTACCTTTGAATACTTCAATTGTGTCTCTAAATTGTGACCCTAGGCACCTATTTATAGAGTTATGGAAAAGGTCTTGTAATCCTACTAGGATACGAATTAATTAACTTAGAATCCTAGTAGAACTCTAAATCAATTAATTTATCTTTTAGGATTAGGATTTAATCATATGTAGAATCTCGATAGCTTTAGGATTCACAAACACTCACGCACGCACGAGCCGCACGCCCATGCGCAAGCCTCGCGGCCCACGCACGGCGCACAGCCCCGCAGCCCATTATGCGCGCGCGCCAAGGCTTGGCTGGGCCTGGCCTTGCGCTGGGCCTGGTCGAGCTTGGCATGTGTTTGTTGCGTGTTTTCTTGCTGGGCGATGGCCCGGCTTCGTGCTGGGCCTTCGTCTGGCAGGCCTCGTCCGATGCTAATTCGTACGATACGCTTCCGATTAAATTCTCGATTCCGGAATTCATTTCCGATACGAATCAATATTTAATATTTCCGATTCCGGAATTAATTTCCGTTTCGAACAAATATTTCATATTTCCGTCTCCGGAATTATTTTCCGATTTCGATAATTTTTCCGATTCTGGCAATATTTCCGTTTCTGGCAATATTTCCGATTCCGGCAATATTTCCATTTCCAATAATATTTTCCGATACGTACCATGTTTCCGTTTCCGGCAACATTTATGACTTGGATAATATTTATATTTCCGACACGTTCCATATTTCCGTTTCCGGCAATATCATCGTTTCCGGAGTATTCATTTCTTGCTTATGACGATCTCAGCTCCCACTGAAACCAAGATCCGTCAATTCCGAATATCCATAGATGGAGTATTGAATGCCATTAAATACTTGATCAGTTTACGTACTATTTGTGTGACCCTACGGGTTCAGTCAAGAGTAAGCTGTGGATTAATATCATTAATTCCACTTGAACTGAAGCGGCCTCTAGCTAGGCATTCAACTCACTTGATCTCACTGAATTACTAACTTGTTAATTAAAACTGAACCTCATTTATTAGACTTAACATTAAATGCATACTTGGACCAAGGGCATTATTTCCTTCAGTATATTTCCGGTTGAGACCTATATCTCTGCGATCTAAGCGGGGTTACATTTCTTGTCGGTTCTTGATTCTCACCAGATACTTCGAAAGATCTCTGAGTTTCAACCTGAATGTCATCTTGAGCATTCTCTAGAGTTTGTTGTTCGACTCGAATTTCTTCGAGGTCTACTTTTCTCCCACTTGTCATTTTGGAAATATGATCTCTTTACATAAACATACCATCTCGAGCAACAAACACCTTGTTCTCAGATGTATTGTAGAAGTAATACGCCTTTGTTTCCTTTGGGTAGCCCACAAGGATACATTTGTCAGATTTTGGTTGAATTTTATTTGAAATTAATCGTTTGACGTATACTTCACAACCCCAAATCTTAAGAAAAGACACATTTGGAGGCTTTCCAAACCATAACTCATATGGAGTCTTTTCGACAGCTTTAGACGGAGCTCTATTTAGTGTGAGTGCAGCTGTGTTTAGTGCATGTCCCCAAAATTCTATTGGAAGTTCGGCCTGACCCATCATTGATCGAACCATGTCTAGCAAGGTCATGTTCCTCCGTTCTGACACACCGTTCCATTGAGGTGTTCCGGGAGGAGTCAATTCTGACAAGATTCCACAATCTTTCAGATGGTCATCAAATTCATAGCTTAGATATTCATGCCTCTATCAGACCGTAGTGCTTTAATCTTCTTGCCTAGTTGATTCTCTACTTCACTCTGAAATTCCTTGAATTTGTCAAAGGATTTAGACTTATGCTTCATTAAGTAGACATAACCATATATACTAAAGTCATCAATAAAAGTGATAAAGTAGCTGAAACCACCTCTAGCATTTGAACTCATTGGTCCACATACATTTGTATGGATTAAACCCAATAGATCAGTTGCTCTTTCTCCAACTTTAGAAAAAGGCTTCTTTGTCATTTTTCCTAGTAAGCATGATT
The DNA here is from genome assembly GCF_020520425.1 of Spinacia oleracea. Lineage (NCBI taxonomy): Eukaryota > Viridiplantae > Streptophyta > Magnoliopsida > Caryophyllales > Amaranthaceae > Spinacia > Spinacia oleracea. The sequence goes on along the minus strand of NC_079487.1, from coordinate 89,428,852 downwards.
CGCATTTACCATAATCCTCTAAGTCAAATGTTTCAAAAATTCCTTCCTTTTGAAGTTTTTCTATGTGTTTCATGTTAATATGGCCTAATCGACAATGCCACAGATAGGTGAGATCTGAATCATTCTTTTTGGCCTTTTTGGTATTTATGTTATAAACATGTTTGTCGTGATCTAGCACATAAAGTCCATTGACTAATTTAGCAAATCCATAAAACATCTCTTTAAAATAAAACGAGCAACTATTGTCTTTTATTAAAAAGATGAATCCCTTAGCATCTAAGCAAGAAACATAAATGATGTTTTTAGTAAGACTTGGAACATGGAAACATTCTTCCAGTTCCAAAACTAGCCCATAGGGCAACGACAAATAATAAGTTCCTACAGCTAATGCAGCAATCCTTGCAACATTTCCCACTCGTAGGTCGACTTCACCCTTACTTAACCTTCTACTTCTTCTTAGTCCCCGTGAATTGGAATATATGTGTGAGCCACAACCTGTATCTAATACCCAAGAAGTTGAATTTTTAAGTATATAATCTATAACGAAAATACCTGAAGATGGAACGACAGTTCCGTTCTACTGATCTTCCTTTAGCTTCAAGCAATCTCTCTTCCAATGCCCCTTCTTCTTAAAGTAGAAGTATTCAGACTCAGAAGTGGGTTGGCTCACCTTCTTCTTTTCAGTCTTGGTGACGCCAGTGTGCTTAGTTGGGATGGCCTTCTTTCCACCTTTCTTAGCATTCCTCTTCTTTCCAGATTTCTTGAACTTTCCCCCACGCACCATAAGAAGATCTTTCTCATCACTTTTGAGCATCTTTTCAGCGGTCTTCAGCATACCGTGAAGCTCAGTGAGAGTTTTGTCCAGACTATTCATGCTGTAGTTCAGCTTGAACTGATCATACCCGCTATGAAGAGAATGGAGGATGGTGTCTACAACCATTTCTCGAGAGAACTGCCGACTCATATTCTCAATTAATCCAATCATCTTGAGAACATGCGGACGGGCTCTCCCTTCTTGAGCTTGGTGTCAAGAATTTTCCTATGAGCCTCGAATCTTTCGACTCGGGCTAAATTTTGGAACATGTTCTTTAACTCACTGATGATTGTGAAAGCATCTGAGTTGATGAACGTTTTCTGTAGATCTGCACTCATGGTTGCAAGCATTAGACATTTTACATCCTTGTTGGAATCAATCCAACGATTGAGGGCTGCCTGAGTAACCCCCCCGCATACATCAAAATTTCCCTCGTTTGTAACATGAAAGTACGGTGTTATCCTTATCAAAATTATCCCCCTCACCCCAACTTTAACCTTTCCCTCCTCCGACCAACCTAGCTCCGGCGAGCCGCCATCACCATTGTTCCTTCTTCCCTTCACCATCACCATTGTGTCACTCCCACCATCACCATTAAACCCGACAGCCACCATGATTGTTACCTCGCATTGAAGAAGCAGCCTATCACCATCCCCACTAAAAAATCAAATTCGAACAATTGTCGCACGAATTTTGCACGGTCCACACGGAGGTGGCGCACAGATCTTGCGCCGGCGACATGGAGGTTCCGCGCAAGATCTGCGACACCTCCTTGCCGCAAGCGCATAGTTTGTGTGCCACCGTCGTGCGGCCCGCGCAAAGTGTGTGCGACAGTTGTTCGAATTTTTTAATTTTTTTTCGTTAATGTTACGATGATGGTGATTATGGGTTTGGGCAACTTGTACTTTAATGTGTGATATAAGGTGATACTTTAATTTTGTATTTCGCCATTTTGTATCACCATCACCATTAATTTGTTAACGTTTGGAAATGTGGACTTTGTGTAAGATAATGGGATTGTGTGTCTCGTATTGATGTTAATCACATACGGCACATTGCTTGATGGAAGTCTGGTTTCTAGGAGTTTCTTTGACAACTAATATGCAACAATATAATTAGCTAGCTAATGTAGTTGATATTTACCGTGATCGGTCGTGAGAGCAGAGGAAAGCTGTAAAGTGTAGAGCTGTCGAAATGTGTAGGATTGTCGAAATATTGCCGGATGATTTGAGAGAGCTGAGTAAGGTGATAGGGAAGGAAAGGGAAGGGGTGGGTTACTTTTAAAATGTAATTTCGTACTTTCCTTTAATAAATGCAGGCGTTCTACGAAAAATGCGGGCGTCCCAACCAATTTCAAAAGTGTCATCCGATTTCCCAACCAATTTCAACAATCATTTGTATCGACCGAGTTTATGGGTTATGTGCAGCGTTATCAAGAACAAAAGGTCTTGCGCGCACAAGGTGTACAATAAATTTATTGTACACCAAGATAACTTTAACCATCTTTTTTGTAACTTTAACCTAGTTTTGATTAACTTTTATATTAGTAAAAAAAATTTGATAGATAAATATTTTAAAGGGTTAAATGATTAATTTTATACATTATTAGGTATTTTGAAGAAATAAGTTTTGCTAAAATGAAAAAATTTATCACTGAAAAATAGATAACTTTTATATATATATATATATGCTTAACTTTTAAGCATTTTGAGTTAACTTTTACTCCGGTGTACAATATTTATTGTACACCCATTGTAAATAAGAATTTGTGTATCAAGAAAGACTGCATCGCATGTTTCCGCTCATAGAAGCATGTAAAATTTAGCCAATAGTGAACAACACCTTATACAAGTACTTAAACGTTATGGGCCTAAACATAGTACGACGGTACGAGTACATCAATAACCATTTCCTCCTTTCTTTACATGCAAGCATGACATCAAATATATATCAAATTTACAAATTTACAAGTACCTATAAATACAAGAACACACATGCTCGCCCGTGTAGAGTATTCCGCCAAGGTAATCCAGCCTTTTGTTCCCCTTACTATGATTGTGAATCCTTGTGATACTGTTGCAACAAAAGCCGTATTCAGACAATGAACACCAGATGACTACAATTATTATACGAGGTATTATTTATAAAAAGCAGTGAAGACCAAAGACAGAAGACAGTATGCCTATATTATAACCGACCTAACAACTCTGTAGACAACCAACTCTATTGTGGTTTCCATCCCAACAGGCACATAATAAAAGTGTTAAGCAGAATCCCAAGTCCTCGTGACTAAATCTTGCTAGACACAGGATGCCACCAACCCATTTCCCAGTTCCCCATGACACGACCAAGGGAGCAGACGATACACAACATAGGATGCCACCAAACCCATTTCCCAATTCCCCACGACAAGGCCAAGGGAGCAGACGATACGCAACACATCCTTACATGTCTGGTTAGACCTTGGGCATATGGAAGGCTAACAACCAGCCTGGCACCCCTGGTCTCTGTCCAATACTGGTTACATGAAGAATTGTATCCCTGCATTTCACCTATTCACATGCTGGTAAGGTCCTAAATTTTAACTCCTCGGTGCGGTTAGCATCTTTGTGGTTTGGAGGCCCCACTTCTCCAGTGTGTTGGTGTGTGGTAGTTTGCCAAATTCAGAAGAACAGTAAATCATTTAAATTTGTTGAAGGAATTCAGTAAGAATAGTTCACCACACGACTTGTCAAAACTACACAGAATTCATACACTAAACTTGACCTAGCACTCAGACTTGTCAACACTACACAGAATTCATACACTAAACTTGACCTAGCACTCACACTTTAAATCAACACCTCAAAGATTCCAACACGAAAGAAAATTTCCCAACCAGTACCACTTCAATTAACCATCCCCTAATTCCCATAATCTATTCCCTCATACTTAACGCAACCCACTGCCACCACCACAAGTCCCAATCATTGTTCTCACCTTCTCGGCATTTGCTGCAAATGAGAACCCCCCCCCCCCCCCTTTCTCCTCTTTAAAATGTCATCCATCCCAACTTCAAATCCCATCCGCTGCATACCATAACAACCCCCTCCACCAAAAATGCAATCTACAATAAATAAAGCCATCTGGCACTCCAAAAAGAGCACAGAAGTCATGGGTGATCATTGGTCCTATGCTTCGGGCGAAACCAATTCCCAGGGTGTGACGGACGGTGTGTACAGGGCCGGGTACATATTCGAAGTCTCGCTATATTGAAAGCGCTAGCTAGTGCCTTTATACAGTGATGACGAGAGCCCTCTTCTCAGGCATTCCCTAGTTGGCTAAACGAAAGCGAAAGACGTCGGGTATCTCCTTCAGGCTCTGAAATCGAAGGAACAATTCCACTTGTTCCTTATTTGATAGCAAATGTGTCCATAAAGGGGTCACCCGAGGATATAATAGAAGGCCTCTGATGTGATGGCTTATGCATCCTCTATACTGAACAAGCTGCTTAAGACATGAATTCAAATTCAAGCGTATAGGAACCAAACACAAAAAGCGAAGCTTAAGGAATTCATTTTAGAATATAGTTGTCTCCTTCGCTACCGCTTCGTGGGGTCAACATTACGAAATTAGTTCTCTTTCTCACGTTTGGAAAGAAGAGTCTCCAAGCTAGATTTGCTGGTCCAACGATTTGACGGCTGATTATGAATGCAACTTCGACCCTTCTTTGACCAAAGGTCCAAGCGATAACTGCCCTTACTCTAACAAGTAAGAAAATCTCATTTCTTAATTTCAATTCTTGAAAATATTGGCTTTCCTACCGAATGGAGGAAGTGAAAAGAAGGCTCTCAGGGTGAGTTTATCCCTAGTCTTGAAGAGAGTCTCGAGTTGAGTCTCAAGCCTAAATCTTGGGATAATGTGGTAAAAGACTACACTAAGTCTTGAAGTGAGTTTGAAAATCCAAGACTCACTCAAGACTCACTTAAGACTCCACTTTTTTTATTCCTCCAATCAAATCATGCCACATCATCAAACTTAATTTATCTTATTTCACCCAACTAAATTATTGATGGTTTATGTATTATTTTGTTTCATTTGTCTTTAAATTTATGTTCTAGATCTTTTGAATTTAATATGTTGTATTATTGTTTTTAATTTGTACGGAACATATGTCAATTTCGAAATTAACATTTTCTTTTTTTTTATTTTTTTCTCGAATTATAAATTACTTTGTTTTAGAGCCGATCAACATGGGCCTGGCCCGCTGGCCAGGACTGACCCGATCCGAAAATTTCCGGGTGTTAGGCAGAAGGCCCGGCCCGACCCGATTTTTTTAAAAAATATACGGCCTTTGGACAACCAAAACAAAAAATTTAGTTATAAAATTGGTCCGGCCCGAAATTGGCCCGAAAGCCCGCTATTTTTCGCCCGAAATAGCGGGTTTTGGGTACAAAATTTGCCCGAAGCTTGGCCCGGCCCGCCCCGACATAATGGACAAATTTTTATGTTTTTGACTCGGCCCACCTTTCGATCGGGTCTACTTTGTTTATATATAAGAAAACATAGTTTCAATATTGTTTGGAAAATGTACCAAAAAAGTGATATATACATAAAATATTTTAAGAGTTGGGTGAGTCTGAGGTGAGTCTGGGGATAATGTGTAAAAATAGGGTGAGTTTTGTGTGAGTTTGGATAATGAAAAAGTTAGTGGAAAACTGATGTGGCAGAGTCTGAAGATTGAAGGTGAGTCTGGGGATAAACTCACCCTCAGCAGTAAAGAGTGGTTCAAGGGTTGCAGAGGTATTCATATTTACTTTCTTGAGACCTCCTAATGACTGGGAGGCAGGGGCGGACCTACAGTACCCCCGTAGGGTCCATAGGGACCCCCATTATTTTTGAAAAAATATTAGAAAGTATATGCATTTTGAGAAAAAAACAAAAAAAAACTATATTTAAATAGGAAAAGTAGTAATGAGTAAGCAGTAGGTTATTGAAAAGTGGAAAAGTGGGACAATAATTCCCACATTCCAATGTCAGTCACGTGAATGACTGAATGGTTGAATCAGAATTGCAATTAATATTTCATTCATTAAAAAAGTAAAAAGCTACTTGTAAATAGTAAAACCAAAACCCCAAAATTCTAAGCTCTCCTATTCTCTCTCCCAATTCCAAAACAACCGGCTCCAAACCTTTCAAGGCGCCAACCTCCCCTGCCAGCCGCCTTTTCCGTTGCCATCTCGCCGATTATGCTCTTCGTCGCCGCCTTGCTGATTTCCTTCGTTGGTCCATAGAGTTTTATCATCATCTCAATATCTCATATTTTCATGGTATTATCCTCTTTAATCAAATTTTCAATTTATTCAATCTTAATTACTAGTTTTTTTGTAAAGTAGATTTTAGGCGATTAATCATAGAATTGATTAACTTTTTAGTGTTTGTATCATCTTGATTAGTTTTTTAGTTTTTTTTTTTCTCTTTTGACAGTTGATTAGCATATTCTCATGGTTTTTATTTTCTCCTACTGTTCTGGGAGTTTTCTCTTACAATCACGTAAACCAATTTTATACAAGAGAGTAGTGGTCTATTATTAGGAGTGTTTAGTATTAAAAAGTTTTATGTTTCACTTATATATTACATTATCAATGATTTGATTCATTTCCGACATTCCGGCTCTTGTTTGCATTGAACAACAAGGATCACAAATTAGTCTTAGAAGGATTTGGATTATGAATATGAGCTTATGACATTTATCTGTTACTTATTACTTCTTAGTGATGTCGTGATGATAATATTATTAAGCGGTTTCAAGGAATGGGAAATCATCGATTCATCGCTGACAATTGTAATTTTTTGTAATAATTTTCATTTGTTAATTTTCCTTGTATCTTATGAACAGGTTATTATTTTCGTTTTTGAAATTGGTAGGTGAATTTTAAATTTTTTGTGCAACGAAGGTGTATTAAATTTTGGACCCCCATTTTATAATTCCTGGGTCCGCCCCTGCTGGGAGGTGCATCGGTTACGAGATGTCCAGATTTCCAGAACGTCTCTTTGTTGAAATGTCTATTTTCAGAAGAATGGCAACACAATTTGGCAGCATGGAAAGAGTGACTCCTTCATTGTTAAGAGCTTCAATAACTATCTTGAAAGAAATTTGTCCATGATACTTCATTCCATTAATATTTAAAGAAGCAAGCTCCTCCTAAAAATTTATTCTGCATAGGAGGCTGTCAAAACTCAAAAGGAAGAAAAAGGAAGATCTAGATTGAGAATGTATTATCAGACCCTTTGATCCATGGCAACAAGCGGTAATGAAAATATAATTGTGCAAGGAAAGTAATGCTTAGTGTACATAATAACGCAACTCTATGTGTTTTCCTTTATAAATCTCATTACCTCCCAATATCAACCTCTCAAGTGGTATTGGACAGTAATAATGAAAATTGATGAGAAAAAGAAATACTTGGTGGTGAACTTTACAATGTCCATTAACATAGGAGTATAGGAATTTCCATAAAAAATTATGTACAAAGTCATACTCATTATATACCAAATGGACCTTTAGAAAAAGAAGTTTTACATTACAAGCCATTGTAGCCTAAGAAGGAAGAGTCTTCATCTTCTACTCACTTGACCATTGGCTATTTCTCTTAGGTTCAGCCGATAATGTAGCTTGAAAAGAATAATGAAATGTTGGCTTGTTAAAGTGTGGAAGATAGTTCCTTAGGTAAATCAGATGGCTTGGTGTACTGGGAAAGAAAGAAACACAACGATTTTTGAGGATTAAGATACCTCATAAGGATTCAAGTTCCTTTTAAGGCCCTTATATAGTAAGGTTTGTACTCAAAAGTGCATGACATTCCTAATTTTGTAGAAAAATTGCTTCATGATAGCTTGAAGTTTGGGTCTTTTTATCCTTAACCCACCACCGTTTGGTTTCCTAATATAAATCTTGATTACTTACAAAGAAAAAAAAAATCCAACGTGGTCACTTCCATTGCATTGTGATTTTGACACTTTAGGGCTAGATACTCCAACATGGGTAGGACACTTCACCAGTCTATTAAGACCAACATCATGGCAGATTTTCATAGAGTAGCAGAGTCGAGGACTTGGACAAGAGTCGAATAAGAGTATCTGTGTCCGAGTAACATAGTTTTAGGGTGATCATGGGGTACTCGAACAAGTAATGGAATTTATCTGGTACCATGTCTACGAAGCACTCCCTCTGTCCCAAATATATATAGGAAGTAGGAATTTAAGTGGGCCTAATACGCCTAAAGAGAGATTTGAGTGAAATATTAAAAAAAAGGGCCCATGCCATTTATAAAGTTTGCAAGTGATGTGGAACAGATGAATATAGGATGTTGCAAGTAAAATGGGATGGAGTAGTAAAAAATGAAGAAACTTGATAATAAACTAATCAGTCTATAAAAGTGTTTAAAAAAGCGTGCTTTAGCGCTGAAGCGCGAAGCTCTAGGGCAAAGCGCGTAATTGGGTCTAAGCGAAGCGTTTGTGATTAAGCGCGCGAAGCGCAAAAAGGGCGCTTTTTGGCGCTTCATTGAAATCCTGTTTTTTATTATTACTTTAAGTTGAAAGCTTTTTTTTTTATACGTTGCTAGTGTGTTTTGGACCACACCTTATTAAACCTTAACATTAGAAAGTGGGCCAAGAGCCCAAAAGAACATGAAAAAGAAGAAAAGAAGAAGACAACAGTCACAATAGCCGACCCTAGCTTCTTGATAAACACTATGTTATATGCTTTATTTGTTAATACAAAGAGTAATATACTTTTGGAAGCAAATCTGATGTTTATATATTTTTGTGGTTATTTTAGTAAGATATGTATGCATACTAGTAAAAAGATCTTTAATTTATAAAAAGTGCGCTTCACTTCGATGAAGTGTGCCTTGCGCTTTGCGCTTAGGCTCTAGGACTCATATCGCTTTAGTGCGCTTTGCGCTTTTTTATACTGGTCTATAAAACCAATTCAGTCCTAATGGTTCTATTCAAGATTCATACAACAATAGTCTACCTGTTTTTTTTTTCACTTCGTTCTGAGCCTAAGCCTTATCCAGGAGAATTTTAATATAATGGTGCGCTTATGAGGCCCTTAATTGAAAGGTGAGTTTGGTCCTCTAGTATGTACTGAATTATTTTCTGTGACGAACTACTCCGTGTAATATAATACTAGTAAATAGCCCAATACAACAGAAGGATTACTAAACTATGGTCTATGAACTTAATGGATACTCCCTCTGTTTTCACACATAACACATTATCCTTTATAGAATATATTTTTTAATCTAAACACTTTTTAACATAATATTTTTAGACAACGGACCAGCCAATTTACTCTCCCATAAACTTCTTTTATGCAGGTTACTATCACAACTTACCTTATCTCTCCTAAAGTTGTATGGGAGCCTTGGTTTTGATAAAAAGGTAAGTGTGTAGATTAAATAACATCGAGGGAGTATATCACAGAGGGGTATATCACAGTGGGGTATATCATAGTGTTCTGGAAAAGTAAATTTTATTGTCTAACAATTTACCCTGCAGTACCTGTTGCTTTCTTCTACACTTGAAGGCTTGAAGCAGAAGTTGGGGCCTGTAAGATTTGCTGCAGAAAACGTGCTGCCAGACGCTGAGCAATGCCACCAAGAACACGGCCTCCAAGATCACGTGCTTCTCCTTGTTGAAGAACCTGCAAAAATGAATTTTACTAGTTACCAACTAAACATCATCTGATTCAATACCAACTGCAGAGAATTCTCATAATAACATAACGCCAAAATCACAAGCTACAAGTAATTAACTAACTATCTCTTAACAAGGCATTTGGAAAACTAACAAAACCCTAAAATGTAAATGACTGCTATTCTGTAGCATTCTGAAAAACTTCCCTGTAAACAAAGTGTGGTGTGGTCCATGCTACAAAATCTAAAACATCAAACTCATACAAGATAGTTTTCACAATGATAAGGTGAAGGTTAACAAACTGGTGAAATTTAAAAAACCATAAACAATGCAAGCATGTACAAACAGGGACCTTCTCCGCTTCTTTGTAAACTAATTCTCTCAGTACTACTGAAAACAAGGTATACATAATATTGATTGTTTTGGAAGGAAAAAAATTATCAGCAAAAGTATCTAAGATTCAAATTTCCAAAATGAAAAGAAATCTCAATAACTGAGGATATATAGATAAGAATTTAATATTAAAGCCGCTGAAAATATCGAAGACCTAAAATTTCCAATTTGCGTCACTTTTATCAAGAAAACCAATAACAGGCTGCAGAGCCCGAGCCATGCATTTTCACAAACTTTTCAACTCTGAATAACAATGGTATGAGCACCAAGGATACAAGTTGTTCATCCACAAATAAATTCGCTGGTGTTTTTCATCTGGTGTGTCAAAATAATGCCAATTAGGATGGGCAAGAAATTTACAGGGTCCATGACTTCACCGAAGTTCATAAGGAGGATCCACCGTTATAGCTGAGCCATTGTCCTTAAAGCTATTTTACTTTTGTTACAAAGAAAAAATAGTTATTGATGAGCAACCGACAGAGTATACAAAAGAGGAAAATATGTCTATAAATTAGATCGGTTCCTTTGATTCCCTTCCCCTCCCCCCCCTTTTGCATGGATTCCTAAATTTTTTTTTTGGGGGGGGGGGGGGGGGGGGGGGGATTGGATTACAGCATTAGAAAAGATGAAACTGTTTAAAGAGATTTTCCAATTCTCAGTGAATTTTGATCCTTCCTTAGCCTCAAAACTATGCAGCCACGGCCACGCCCAATTTATAGAGCCTACGGCTTAGTAGGTTAAAGCATGAATACTTGATACAGTGAAATGGACGTTTGTATGTGTCTCAAGGGTACACAAGATGTGCAAGTGTCACTGTGACGAAGTTTACTATAGTAACATTTTAGAAAGTGACGCTAGACTCCTTTGGGCGATGAGCTCTCGATGACTGCAAGCATGTACGTGGGTATGAGAACAGAATAGTTCTCATTCGCACAGACTTGACCGCCTGCTGAGAACGCAGTTTGGTGAGTTTATGAATCCGAAAGTTTCAGACATAACCTGGATTCATAGAATGGGATACAATGCCACACATGGGGTTAGGGGTGTTCATCGGTCCAAACCCGGACCGGACCGGACCGACCCGGATCGGACCGAAGACCGAAATTTGATAATTTGAGACCCAAAGACCGGACCGATTATACTTGGACCAAAACCGGACCGGACCGATAAAATCGGTCCAAAACCCGGACCGGACCGATTTGGACCGGTTGTAGACCTTTTTCTATATATTTTTTATTTTTCTAAAAATTATGGTAAAAAAGAAAAAATATATATAAAAAAAATCAATTTTTTAAGGCCTTTTTTGGAAGCTAAAATAAAACATATCACAATATAATAATATTTACAACATATTAAATGAGAGAATTAACTTTTTAAGTATTTTATATTATATATTATTAAGAAAAAATCGGTCCGGTCCAAAATCGGGTTTTGGACCGGACCAGACCGGACCGGACCGAAGACCGGAAATTGATATTTCTCGACCCGATGACCGGACCGATTGTCTTCGGTCCGGCCTGGTCCGGTCTGGGTCGGTCCGGTCCGGTCCATTTTTTCGGTCCGGACCAATTTTTGCACACCCCTACATAGGGTACCCTTAGACATAACCTGGATTCATAGAGTGGGATACAAATCTACAAGGCCACACATAGGATACCCTCATTGGCTTTTGAAGACACCCAGTTTGGTGAGTATGAATCCAGAAGATTCACAGACATAACCTGACTTCATAGTGTGGGATAAAATGCCACACATAGGGTACCCTCATTGGCTTTTCAAGACTTGATACCTGAAAGTTTGAGGCCGATGTGAATAGATGAATCAATGAGGTAGCAGCCTCTACTAAACGGACACTGGTGAATCAAAACAAGATGAGAACAAGAGGTCCACCTCTAGGTTTTCCGCTGCTCAGTCTTGAAACTGCTGGAGCAGAAAGAAAGCTACTCTTTTCTTTCGGTTTGGACGTGAGACAGGATACATATCCTCGTTGGACTAGACACTTCAACACGTGCTTTCAGCTTGGTGCATAACTCCACAAGCATGGGACACCACCGCAAGAGGGAATCAGACATATATACACAAGATTGCAGTTTGTCATCGAGTGATGCTAACTTGTGTGTTGCTGCATCTAGTAAGCCACTCGACTTACTAGAGCTTCAAGCCAACAGGATGACACACACTACTAGGGAGTATGCTGGCAAGGAACCCTGTAAACTCCCAAGTGAGGCCAAGATGTGTTATTCATTTTTGGTGGGCTCCAGCATCAGGTCCTGAAGCACAGTGTCCACAGTCCGAGCAGGACGAATTAAATTATAATAAGACTGCTCGGGGTTGTTTACTCAATAACCGATGATTACAATCTTGAAACAAAGCCTATCTTAGGGGCAAAGTATCAAGCAATGAGATGCTGAGGTAAACTAATTAGGAGACAAGAGTTATGCAAGAGCAAGTCACACTATCTTGACACGGTGCTTACAAAAGAACAATATGTGGGATCCAGAAGTAGTAATGGCTAAGGCTTGTGAGCTCTCTTGGAGTTCAAAGCTGCAAGGTTATTTTCGCAGTGTAATATGTAACTACTGCGATGTGAAAACAAGACAAGAACCACATCCAATGACCAAGAATGTTGGTATGTGTTCATAGTATCAATGGTTGATAAGTGTACGTATGGGTGCATATACACTCGTTGGTGAAGCAATCAAGTTAACCTATATGATCCACCCAGAACAAAAGTAATAGCCTTCTAATTTTCCAGAACAACATTTCCCACAGGGCACATCACATGATAAAATAATGTAAACTGCAAAACTAAAAAGTACTGTTCTCAAGGTAATTTTTTTACCTGTAATATAGGTTGCAGTAGGGAAGGATCAAAGTTATTTGAAGACTGAAGAAGCCCCCAAACCCTTAGCACTTGTCCTCGGAGTTCCAACATATTTTTCTGTTCAGCTTCCTTTAATAAGAAAGGTCCCGTCGGACTACCACTTGTTACTAGAGTCCTCATGAAATCAGGTAGAGAACTATATGTATCCATCAAAGAACCAACGACTACTGCTTCAGTAACTCGCACAGCTTCTCTTGTAACTAGAATCCTTAGCTCTTCACCATCCGGCCCCAACAATAGCTTCAGCACAGGTTGTAACGCATCTTTTGCAGAAAAATCCCTGTCTTTACTCCCCTGAACAAGTAGGTTCTCAAGTCTATTCCACCTGCAGTCAACAACCATAACATAAGAACTTGTCTTTGGGTTTTCTGCAATCAGTTCCAGCAAAGATTAAGATGGAACAACCTGAATTTCCCATCCTTAAACAGCAACTCAATAAGAGCATCTCGCAGATATGGATTAGGATCAGTAAGAAGCCGCTTAGCAAAATACGGATAAGAAGCAGCCAGAACCTTAAAATTTGGGTCGGCATAAAGTGCTAAACCTTCCAGCACAGTAAGCGACCTCAGTATCAATGCATAATATGCTGGAACTGCAACATTAATAAAGATAAAGATCAGTTGTAGAACAGCTTCAACCTATAACTAGATTGAACTCGTAAATTATGTGGTGAAAGACCTGCATAGACTCTGGTTCAGTATCACAGTGGAATCAGATGCCACGTCCATTAAAAAATTGATTCGGAGAAGAAGCTTACCATTAAATGGATATTGATAAAAGACGGCCCCCAGACCATCTACAAGCGTTTTGAAGTTAAGTTCACTAACAGTTGAACTGAGTGCATCATCAAAGAAATCCCGAAGTACAGGCACAATTGGAGAAACATCCACATCAGGGGATAAAAAATCCAGTTCATAATAATCTTGAGCCATGGCTTCATAATCACGATTAACCATATGGACGACATGACCAATAATAGCAAACCTTGCTTGCTCTGGGGTTTCACTCATCATTCCAAAGTCAATGAATGCCAGCTTCCCCTCAGGAGTTGCCAGAAGATTGCCAGGATGTGGATCTGCATGAAAGTATCCATACTCAAGTAATTGTCTAAGGCTACACTGGATACCAATGGTAACAAGATCCAACACCTTCAGCCCTTGTCTCTCAATTGTTACTTGTTCATTTAGCTTGACACCATCAACCCACTCCATTGTTAAGACTTTGGCACTGGTATAATCCCAGAAGATATCAGGAACAAAAACATCTTCCTTGTCAGCATATAATTTCTTAAATCTTCTAGCATTCTTACCCTCCTGCAAATACCTGTCAAAATTAACATCCAACCCAAAGAAAATATCATAGAAAGAAAAATATGGGATGAATTTCAAGTTCCAAAACTTTCAAAACGCCATCAAAGATAGGTCAGTTTCATCAGAGCAGCTTTCGTTAAGGGAAAATTATAGTTTCCAAATTACCACACTGTTTGTCACTATTGCTAGAATCACTTGGGCACTATATAATAAACTCTGACATCCGCAAGGAAGCTGCTCTCTTTGACATGGCTAATCCAGGGTAAGGGTGGTTGGTTGTTGTTAACATTTGAAAGTATCTCTTTAAAAAATAAAATTTGAAGAAAGTGGTCCTTGCCTGTACATAATTTAGCTCTTGATAAACTCTTCTGGCAAATTCATCAACTAGGGCAACAACATCACTTGTGATTAAGTCAACATTTTTATTTATAAAAAGGGCCAGTCCTCTTATCAAGTAAAAATCAAGCCCTATGGCCTCTTCAATACCAGGCCTCTGCACCTTCACAGCAACCGTCTGACCAGAATACTTCAATTGAGCTTTATAAACCTGACCCAAACTAGCAGCTGCAATAGGACTTGGAGATATAGATGAATATATGTCCTCAAGTGGGAAATCCAGCTGTTTCTCAATGCATGAGAATGCCTCCGCATTTGGAAACGTAGGCAAAGCATCCTAATCAATCACACACAATCATATTAATTCCATTCGTTCATCACAAAGACAAGAAAAAAGACACAGAGATACAGGCTACAGCTAATAAATACAATATATATTTAGAAGGACAAAAATCCAAGCAGCCGTTTCTTATTCGGTTACCCCTGATGGAAGGCAGTTTTCTAATATTTCTCACGTTTTGCAGGCCTCGGCACAGAACCACTAAAATATATCTCCAGAACCTAGTAACTTGGAAGTTGGAAGTCTTGGAACAGAGGAAGAACTTAGCAAGAAGATGAGAAATTAGCGTGAATATCATGATACGTTAAGACCAGTCTCCTAAGCAAGAATTCACATTTGACATTACAAATGCCTTCACCAGTTAATCTAGCGCAACAAGCATTAGCTCCGTTATTTTGAAAACGAAAAGAAAATCATCTATGCAGACTGTAAGTGAGTAGACCTTCCACTTTGTAATTTATATGTTATCTTAACTCCTTCAGATTTCCTTTACCCAACAACTGAGGTATCCCTACATAATATTCAAGGAAAATGGAGCATAGAATCTGATATAAACACGATATTTGCTAATTGACAGGATTCAACTAAAACGGTCAGATTCAAGTGAAAAGTTTCCACCCACCCTTTAAAGATTGAATTGTTCAGAGTCCACTCTTTCAAGTCCAGTCACTAATTAGCAGGTATAAGAACATCAAATTCAAAAACAAGACATTCCACAGACAAATTTCGTATCCTCTTAGGGTGAAATGGAGAGTGAAGGGTAAGATACCTGCAGCTGAGAGAGTTCCTCAAGGTACTCAGGTGGGCACAGATCAGGCCTTGTCGACAAACCCTGGCCAATTTTGACAAAAGTAGGTCCAAGAGCAGTGAAAATCTTCCTCAGCTGGACTGCTCTCAAGGATTTATTCTGATTGAGCTGGCCATCCCATTTATCCAGCAACAGTTTGAAAGCAAAAGAACCCAAACCGAACAAAATATCAAAGGTCCTACGCAAGACCTGTTGTGGGTGGTCACTGACATAATTTCACATAATTTATCCAAAGAAATAAAGATGAGCAAAATATAAAATGGGGTTAAAAGGAGTATAAAGACATCCGTTATCTACCATGAAAGGACGTGAGCCATATTTAGTAGCAACCATCTCAGGAGTGTAGACAGAAGCGGTGGCAGCTCTGGTCATGGCCCTTGCTTCAGCTTGCATATCATCGGCAAGATTCTTCCTCCTATCAGAATCAGTAACCCCACTTGCAGCAGCAGATTGTGTTGCATCATTAATTTTGGTAATGCTCCTACTAGTCCCTTCACTGAGAGAAGGCAAAGTTCGAGGATTTGCCTCCACCAAAGCTGAAAGTGTTAATGCCCTAGTTTTACGCCTTTGTCGACTCCGTATACGAGACTCCTTCATCCTTGAAATGCTAATTACTGATACATAAACCTTGTGATAACTGGAACTCAAGGGATGAGACAAGGATAACATCCCGGCAGGTGTCGGATGACCATTAACAGAAGCCATAGTCCTGTCATCAATAAATAACCTACAGATCACTCCGCTGTACTCTGAAAATTCAATTCAATCGTGCTAACACAATATTATCAAAAATCTCCCACCGTCAATTCATCAACCCTAACATAATTGCTCCAAATTAAAACTACTTTTTTATACACGAAGAAATTCCAATAAGGAAATAAAATCAACAATTGCAAAGGAAATAAAATCAACAATTCCATATTTAGTTTAAAATCTTATTAGAATAATAATCGACTTGAATTTGAGGTGTTCTTAACACATACATGGACAGCTGAAACTGGACGAGGGGGTCGGCAGCTAATCCTACTCGTCGGTGGTTGCGGGCAGACGGCTGGTAAAGGAGACGGAGACCGGAGGAGTATGTCGAAGGTGAGAGAAAATCAGATAAGTAGATTAACGGGGACCTTTAACTGGAGGATTCAGTTCTTGATTGTAAAAAAGGACACGTGGCTGGCTATTTCTCTTTCTAATAAGACTGACTATCGTGTCCGCAAAGCCTATCTTGCTTTAGGAGGACTCAGAGCGTGCACGTACACTAAACCGCTATTCCCAATTTGTGGTTTAAATTTAGGAAAAACTAGTACCCGTTTATAGGCCCTGTTTTTGTGTTTGTTTTTGTTTTTAAAAAGAATTGGAAAATTAATTCAATACGAAGTAATAAAGAGTTATACGATATCTACAAGAGAAATATAAATCTAACATATACGAAGTATATGATAAATTGAATCAAATAAAGGTTTTCTTCATCAAAATTTCGATCGTTGAATAAATCTTGCATTGTAGAGTACTATTAATCCCCCGTCCCTTAATGATATGGCCTAAAAGAATGCCACCTGACTGCACTATCAAAACCCAGAAGAAAGAGCTCAAAAGCTTGCCTACGGGCATTTTTCAAACTTCACAGGGCCCAGGCCCAAACGATTAAGAGGTCCACATTGGGCCTAAACAAGCCTCCAGAACCAATGCAGGACACGTGTCATAATCTTGTGTAACCACTCAATCATGCAGGACCAGTTCCCGAGAAACCCTAGCACTATAAATAGTGCAGATCCCTAGGTAAAAGGGCAATCAATTCTTGCTCAACAACAGAAAACCTATCTTTGCTTTGCCTTCTCTCTACAAATTACTTATCTCTCTAGCTTATACTTACTTAAGAATCGGAGGGAATATTCCTACGGGAATATTCTTGTTTTGCAGGTTGCCAGAAGTTCGTGCCAGGTCATACTTGATACCTCCGAGGAGCGCGTGCCACGTCAGCACCGTAAAAGTTCCCACAACATTTGGCGCCGTCTGTGGGGAGGTACAGTGTCATGGCCGAACTACACCCTGACAGAGAGCATGCTAGTGAAGAAGAGAGACGACACATTGAAGAAACTAATCGAATTGCAAATGCAGGGAACATACCAGGACGAATGCAAGCTGAGGTGGTGGTGGAAGAAGAACCAATAACCGAGGCGTCTCCGCCAGGCGGCCATCTAAGCCCTAGCGTCCGAGACGTCGTGTTGGATGAGAATCTAGATTTGCCAGTATCAGTGGGCTCCCTACGCGAGATTTTAACAGGATTCCAACAGCAAAATGAATCAGGCCTTCCGACAACAGATGAGCACTACACTGCAAGATGAAATTCGGAAGAACATGTTGATCTACTGCGCTGAGAGGACGGCTCCACAGAGGCCCCTCAGTCTAGGCGTCAATCGGATAAGCAGAATGCCGCTCAGGTCCAACGTCTGGAGAGCTGGAGAAGGTTCTCGTCCACAAGCAAGCAGGGGAGTTAGCCCTGTGCCTGAGCACTCAGAATATGGCCGTGACCCACCCGGTCATACGACCATCATCTAGGGGAAGTCCCCCAGCCGTCTTGCGACTAGCTGCAAGGCGTCAAGAGCACTATGAGGCTGAATCTGAACTATCAGACACCGGGTCCACCCCGGTGATGGAAGACCCGCCATTTTATCCCACTACACGTGGACCAACCCAGATGACGCCCCATAGGGTAAGCATGCGCCCCCGCCTGCTATCAAGCCGTCGTGAGCCAACCTATCATATTCAGCAAGGATTCAACAACCTGACGTTAAGGCACATGAGTACCCCTTTTTCTGACGAGATTATGAACGCCCCGAAGGAACCCAAAGTAAAAACCCCTACCATTGAAGCTTATGACGGGACCACTGATCCCGACATGCATCTTGTCGCATACCGCCACCACATGTACGTACAGGGAACCAATGAAGCCACCTGGTGCAAATACTTCCCAGCCACGCTTAAGGGAGTAGCGTCTAAATGGTTTGAACGGCTGCCTCCAGGATCAATTGCCTCTTTTAGCGAATTACAGACTTTGTTCTCTACAAGGTTCATGGCACACAAGGAAGAAAGGAAAACTAGCATGCATTTAGGACGGATCCAGCAAGGGAAGGACGAGTCCCTAAGAAGCTACGTGAAGCATTTCAATCTGGAGGCGGGACAGATCCCAGACTTGCCCGATGGTGTCTCTTTTGATAATTTTATCAGGGGATTGAAGAAGAGCTCCTTCAAGTTTGACTTAGTTAAGAAGAGTGTAAGGACTATGGCAGAGGTCTTAGACGAGGCTAAAGCATTTATCCATGCAACGGAAATATGCAGCGCGTCAAAGGAAGGGAGGATTGGAGAAACAACAGACTCCTCCGGGAAGAAGGATAAGGTGGATCGAAAACCTCCACGGGTAAATGGCACATGGGCTCTCTCTAAAGAGCATGATACCAGCTTTCCGGGGCACAAGAGAGAACGACCGCAAGAGCGGGAATATTTCGAGTACAACACAGACCTTCTCACCATACTAAAAGACGTGGGGGCAAAGTACGACCTTGATCGACCCTTCCCCATGAAGTCCCCTGCTGAGACTCGAGATCCCAAATTATATTGCCAGTTCCATGAAGATATAGGACATGAAACCAAGAATTGTAGAAGCTTGAAGAGGGCTTTAGATGGTCTAGCCTCCAAAGGACATCTCAATAACTACTTACGGAAGAATGCTCAGGGCTTTGGAAAAAACCTATACAAAAGGAACAAGTCCCCTGCCTCGCCGACTAAGGGACAACACAGCGACAGAGGATTTGTAGCCGTTATATCTGGAGGACCATCCGCTGGAGGACCTACCATGAGAGGACAGAAGGATTATGCTCGTCGCTTAGGGCAAGTGCTGCTGTCAGCCAAAGCGCCCATGGATCAATTCCCAAAGATTGAAATATGTGAGTCAGACGGTGGACGGATAGCCACGCCGCACGATGATCCACTTGTGGTTGAATTGAAGATAGCTAACATGAGAGTTAAGCGCATACTAATAGACATGGGAAGCTCGTCCGACATAATGAGTCTAGAATGCCTCAATTGCCTAGCACACGATCCCAAAGCCATCGAAAGAATTCATTATCCCATCATTGGTTTTGGAGGAAGTATCATTCATCCTGTTGGCGTTATCACTCTGCCAGTTCGAATTGGAGATAGGCAGAATGGGCGGAAAATGGAAGTGGACTTCTTAATCGTCAAAGACCTGACGGCATACAATGTCATCCTGGGACGACCCACCTTAAACAAGATCAAGGCTGTAGTCGTCACCCATCTGATGCTTCTGAAGTTCATGTGCGATGATGGAGTTATAGGCACCATACATGGAGATCAACAACAAGCTAGGGATTGTTACCTGACGACCCTCAACCCGTCAGCATGGAAGCAAGATTCTGCTGAAGTCAGAGGAAAACGAAAGCATGAAGATGAACCCCAGGTCACCAAAGAAATTGGACCCGTCCAAGTAGAAGCGGTCAAAATTGAAGAAGGTGGCTAAGAGTAGAACGTCATTAGGGTAACCATTGTACTCAGAGCCTACAAAACGGCCTAGCTATTGTACTCAGAGCCCACAAAATGGCCTGTAAATACCCGTCTAAAACGCGGAGAATGTAGCAAGCAATTTAGTAAATTAACACTTATCTGACGAATACAAGTCTCTGTTGAAAGAAACTCACCAGAAAACAGTTCCTAAACTGGCGTCCCTATCCGCTAAATAAACAATACCCAGTGCTAATAAACACGAAGGGTTTAGACATCCAGCATGACACCTTTTCTTTGAAAAGCGCCCAAAAAGACTCAAACAAAGAGCAAAACAATCAGACCTAAGACCTCCTCCTTGGATGGCGTCTAAAAAGACTGATCGTTTGACGGCCTGGGAAGTGGCCTAGATTAGCACCTCAAAATAGGCTCGCGAAACATTCAGACATAAGACCTCCTCCTGGGATGCCGTCTAAAAAGACTAATCGTTTGACGGCCTGAGAAGTGGCCTAGATTAGCGCCTCAAATTAGGCTGATCACCTAAAACACTGAGGTTTCTGTCCAACAATTGGACCCAAAAAAAAAAAATTAAGAAATCAGTACCGAACTGATAGAATTAAAATACAGTGCACAACGGCACAGACTGTTTATACATAGCGCCCAAAGCGCAAACAAACCAAATCAAATAAATGCCCGAAGGCACCAAAGTTATTACAAACGCCCACGGCGTCATCTAAACCAATTGCAAGAAAACCTGCTCAAGGATAAGGGGCAATGGAACTCCCGTCCTGGACGTCTTGGCCTTCAGGGGAGTTCACCTCGTCTTCTTCTACGTCTTCCTCCCCGTCACTAACTAGGGCTGAGCACGGATCGGATATCCGATCCGAAATCAACATTCGGATCGGATACCCGTATCCGAAAATTCAGATATTTGATATCCGTATCCGATCCGGAAATTTCGGATATCCGATATTCGAATATCCGACTTTTTCGAATCGGATAATTCGGATATCAAATATCCGAAACGCTCCTATTGATTTTTTTTTCCTGCTGACATTTTAATAAACTAGCTCCTGCTCACATTTTAAGTTATTAAATTTCTACAAACAATTTAATAAACCAGCTCCTGTTATTTTCTACAAACAATATAATAAACAAGGAAGGATCATTTCATCCAAATATTTGAACAACACAAGTGCCATCATCCATACATTTTAAGCATACAGGCATTGCTACTAGCATCCAGCAACTCAACAATCTAGCAAACCCAAAAAAATAAACCAAACCATTAAACTAAAGGTAAGAAACTATGCATAAAATGATAAAAGCTAGCAGATGCAGTTAGCCATACATCCATACAAGGCAATGCTGCCACCAAGTCAGCAACTTGAAATTACAAGTCTTCATCAACGAATTAACATTACAAGTCTTCAACTACATTACATATCTAAAACAAATGAAATTTGATAATTAGAAATAATCATCAACGACTGAAACTGATGGCTGCTCCACCAACGAGGACAAATCTACAAAAAAAAGAACATATGTTATTAGTTTACTATTAAAAATACACACAAGGAGCACAAACTTATAATATAACTAAAGAGTAACATAAGAAATAATATATTACCCTCCTCAATCTTTTCCATTTCAGCAATACTTTCTTCAATAATAAGTGGGCGATTTGCAACACGCAACCAATCTTGTCCGCATATTAAAGCTTCTGCCATAAGTGATGAAAGAGAACTACGAAATTGATCAAGTATCCGTCCCCCGGTGCTAAATGCAGATTCCGATGCGACCGTGGAAACTGGAATAGCTAATACATCCCTAGCTAATACATCTCTAATTGAATAACTTGAGGACTAATATAATGTTTACAAGTTCATCACTAAGACAATAAATTTACCTATCTGCATTCTGCAGACACACGAAACAATCAGAAACTTTATTATTATTAGTGGTCTACTGATGGGAAGATGAAGATGAAGACAAGAAACTTACATAACTACATTTGTTTCTTATAGTTCTCCCTTTTTACTCCATATTTAATATACAATTATACATGCTAGCTGAATAACATCACTATAATCAAAATTTAATAATTATTTAACTAACATTTTCTGTTGATACATCATACATTAACAAAATCCAAAACACACTTTGATGAAAAAGACAAAAATCATCAAAATTACCACAACTACATATTGTACGGAAGTTCGGCAAATCATCAAACTAAATACTAACCCACCTCTGTATTTTTAAAGGAATTGCTAGATGAATGGAGATATTTCTAAGATTAATAGATTATGTTGTTCTTCATCGCTATAAGCCTAAAACCGCAAGTTACATTAATTGTGAATGATTTGTATGATTTTGCTCCGACTCAATTGAAATATAAGTTAAAGCTTAAGATGAATAGATCTACACATCAGATAAATTTTATACAATAAAATCATACTATAACATTATTTGAACGATTGAGATAAATTAAATTACCCGATAAACTGATAAGAAACAAGATGCTGCCTTCTGATGTTGTGAGGGATAAGTGTCGGCCGCCGGTGAGAAGTTAGTGTCGCCGGCGAGATATGAGATTAACCGATTTAGAGATCGAAGAAGAAGAGATCCCAGAAAGGAGACAAGAAGAGAGAGAAAAAAAAAGGGAAGCAGTAATGCAGTATAGCGGCGTGACATATCTTTGAGTTTTAGGGAAAATCTTTTATTTAATTTAACCAAAAAAAAATAAAAATTAAAAATTTAGTAAATATTTTGGATCTCGGATCGGATATCGGATATCCGATATCCGATATCTGCTTATTTTTCGGATATCGGATATCCGATTTTAAAAAAATCAATATTTGTATCTGATCCGATATCCGATTATTTCGGATCGGATATCCGATCCGAAATTAATTTCGGATCGGATATCCAAAAAAATCGGATCGGATGCGGATCGGGTATTCGGATTTTCGGATTTTCAGATACTTTTGCTCAGCCCTATCACTAACGAACTCGGGAGGATCTAAGCCCAAGCGCCTAGCCGTCGAAACAGCTATCTGGTGGGAGATACGGCGTTTGAACCAGGAAAAATCCTTCCCGTCCATAGACTGATCCCACGCCTTTTGGGCACTCTCCAAGATGGACTCCTCGCCCAACTTAAAAGAGCTTGCAGCCTCCTTGCGCACGGCCTCGATCTTCCCCTGCATGGCCTTGAGCTGACCTTCCAGAACGTTCACCTTGGAAGAGAAATCAGTCACCCGCTCTAAGACGGAAGAGTACTCCTTTCTCAGCACGGTAAGCCGCCCCTCATGTTCCAGCAGCTTCTCTTCATATTTCTCAGCGTCCATCTCGGCCTTCTTCAGCTCTTCCGTCTTCAGAGCAATCTTCTTATCCGCGTCCAAGTTGATCAACCTGGTCATGATTCTCGATCTGGTCCTTGTGCTTAAGCATCTCATTTTGCATATCAAAGCGGTAGTTCCTACTCTCAGCACAGCGAATGAAAAGCTGCCAAAAGACAATATAGAATCAAAAATAGCGTACACATATAATCATAACCACGGAAATACAGGGGTAAGTATCTCACATCAAGGACGAGAGACTGAATGGACCCAAAGAATCCCAAGTCAATCCCGGGGAGTGACCTCACGTACTCCTCAGGGATGGCCGCATACACATCGGCAAGGGTTTTATCCTTCGCCTCTGAGCTAAAACCGGCAGAAGGAGGGATGCTCGCCACCTCGGCCCGACGCATCCGCTTGAACATCTCATTGGAACCAAACACCAAAATTAATAAATATCGTGCAAATCCCAACCTGATTATCACAAATTTGAAGTACAGAGACGCTAACCAATTGGCGAAGCTGCAGGAGGAGTAGAGGCATTATCAGTAGAAGGAGCCTCGGTCTCCTTGCCTTTACCCTTGTCCTCTCTGGACAAGGCGGGGGCGTCAGCCGCCGCAGTCTGATCGACTGCTGCCTCGTCAGCAACTGCTCCGGCAGTACCATCCATTTCGGTGTCCACCTGGGATGGAACCTCCTTTTGCTCAGGAGGAGGAACGGGCGTCTGGATAGGAGGAACCTCCCCCTCAGCTGGGGGAGCGGACGGTTTTGGTACCGACGGCTTGGTGACAGCGTCGGCCGGACCCATCTTCTTAAAGAAGGGCCGTTTTGGCTTAGGAGCCTCCGTCGAAGATGCCGGACGCTTCTTAGTAGCCGGCAAGGTGGGTTCCTAAAAGAAAAAGAAATCAGCGACCAAATCATGACAGAAATGAGCAAAAAAATATATATTACCTTGGCGACGTCGCCAGAGGCACCCTCACTGGACTTCTTGGAGGAGTCCTTCTTCTTGGCCTCCACGGCCTTGAGAATGTCCTCGGTATATACTTCGGACAGCCAAGCGAGTACTTCCACTACACCCTTGTCTTCGGGAGATAAGCGATCCATGGCAGAACCTACAAAGCCAAGGGTTAGTTAAAAAAAAAAAAGAGAGAGAGATGGAAGGAAAATATCTGAAAATCTACTGGGGAACTACCTCTACTCAAATAAGAACAAAGACCAACGGCCGAAAGAAAGACTATATTGGTGAACTGGTCGACATGGGGAAGCCAAACATTAGGCACCCAGGCATGTCTTTTTGACGACAGCCGATACATCTCAGCCTGGAACAAGGGCTTCACTAGTCCCCACTCCCTGGACGAGAGGCGAGGGTAGGCGTCAGCTCTAGACAAATAACGGGGCCGACGGTTCCAACGAGAAAGACGTCTGGAAAGAGAGAGGTCTTCCATTCGGACAACATACCACTTCTTCCTCCACCAAACCCAACTAGAGGTCTTACCCACCACCGTCTTATATCCCCGACGGCTGTAAAGGGTGAACCACCCCTGGGGAGAACGAGAAGAAGGGGCAATAACTACGAGACGAAGGAAAGCAAGAAAGGAAGGGGTGACGCCGCTCAAAGCACACTTGGCAATAAAACCAAAAACATTTGCCCATGAGTTGGGCGTCAATTGAGCAAGGCCAATGTCATATCCCTCTAAAACGTCCATCACAAAGGGGTGCAATGGAAATCTAAGACCCAACCTAAAGGCAGCAGTATAAACGGCTACCTCTCCTTGGGAGAGTTGGTCCACGGAGTCATGAGGTCGAGGGCTCCTAAGGATAAAACCTGGAGGCAAGAGCAGAAAACGCTCAAAGTCGCGACCCTGCTCCCTCAGGTACCGCAGCCATTTCATGCTGGGAAAGATATCCGACGGGAACAGATTGACGCCTTCCTTTCCCCGGACCATAGAGGAAGATTTTTTGCAAACTCCTCGTCTGAGGAGCTAGAGGAGTCATCTTCAAAATCCTCGCGGGGAACGCGGGGACGGGAAGCCACATTCTTCCTTCTCCTAGGAGAATGTGCTGTTCTAATGGCCCCGTCTCCTGTATCATGGGAAGAATAGACTCCACTCCTACTTCCTTGGAACGGGTTCGAAAAAGGAACCCTATCGTCCCCCTCTCGCGGTGCAGCCCATGCACGCACGTTAGCTGTCTGTCTAATTCGAGCCATACCGTCCTGCATAAGGGACAGGACGTCTGACTTTAGCAATGAATGAAAGGGATAGGTGTCATAACCCCCAAGACGCCTCCACAGAATACTATAAACAATAAACGAGAGAGGTCCCACAAGCATACAAACAACAAGGTGTTGATAGGAAACTTACCAGAAAATGATCAAACTGATGAGAAGTCTTGGCAAATCCTCTAAACCCTCAAGAACACTGGACAGCAAATCCAAGAACACTCAAGCGCACGCACCAGCAGATCTTTGGCAGGACGAAATTTACTTTCTCTCTCTAAAAGAAAAAATCGCTCTGAAGTAACAAAAGAAAAATGAAAGAGGAATTGAAGCTTTTAAAGGAAAATCTAAGCTCTGAGAAGCCCTCACACGTGGCGTTCCTCCCGATCAAGCAGCCTACCCCACAGTGACAAGGGGCATCCTCCTTGAGGGGCAAATGATGTGGCCTAAAAGAATGCCACCTGACTGCACTATCAAAACCCAGAAGAAAGAGCCCAAAAGCTTGCCTACGGGCATTTTTCAAACTTCACAGGGCCCAGGCCCAAACGATTAATAGGTCCACATTGGGCCTAAACAAGCCTCCAGAACCAATGCAGGACACGTGTCCCAATCTTGTGTAACCACTCAATCATGCAGGACCAGTTCCCGAGAAACCCTAGCACTATAAATAGTGCAGATCCATAGGTAAAAGGGCAATCAATTCTTGCTCAACAACAGAAAACCTATCTTTGCTCTGCCTTCTCTCTACAAATTACTTATCTCTCTAGCTTATACTTACTTAAGCATCGGAGGGAATATTCCTACGGGAATATTCTTGTTTTGCAGGTTGCCAGAAGTTCGTGCCAGGTCATACTTGATACCTCCGAGGAGCGCGTGCCACGTCAGCACCGTAAAAGTTCCCACAACACTTAATACTCGCACCGCTTTCCTTTTCGGGTCGTCACTTAATACTTGCATCATTTCTATAAATGGAAATTTTTTACCAATATTATATTATTTCTCACACTTACCTACTAACACACTCCCTACAAAAAATCATTTAAAAATTCACACCCCCATTACCCCTTACACATTTTTCCACTAACTATATTAAAAAAAATATTTCACTATCAACTACCACTCATTAAATTAATAAGTCAATTCAAGTGTCTTAAACTCCGCAACGGTCAAACCGGTGCGAGTATTAAGGGACGGAGGAAGTAATAATTAATAATTAACAATTAATAATTAAATTAATACTACTCTATACATTGATTTATTTTTAATTTATAGTTTATTTGTGTGTTATTACGTTTTACTCCGTACACAATACGTAGTATTTATTAATAAATGAATAAAAGCCATTAAATGTCCTTAAATGTCATTTTGGCCTTGTTTGGCAATTGGTTGTTGGTTGTTTCACTTGGCTGGCTTGACTGGATGTTTAAACTGGCTGGTTTTGTTGGTTGTTTGACTATTGATTGTTTAATAACGTGGTTGGTAAAATCAGTTGTTGGTTGTAACTATGTAAAATGACATTTAAGGACATGTTAATAATCTAGGGAAACTTACTTTAAAAATCCAACATTTCGGTGATTTTTCGTTAATAATCCAACCTTTTTTTATTATTATCTAATAATCTAACATTTGCACCCAATTAACTTCTATTACACCTAAATGATCGAAAATCGGCTAAAAAAGTCAAAAATAAAATAAAATTAAATATAAAGATAAAGTAATTTTTTTTTCTTCATTCTTCATGCTCTCTCCTCCTCCTTCCCCGCCTTCTGTCACTCCTCCATCCCAGCAGCCCATCTCTGATCTCTGCTCTTGCGGGAAAAAAAAGCAGAAATACACCAACAACTTCTTCAACGTTTTTATTTATTTTCTCTCTCCCCCTTTCCTCCTCTATTTTTTGGATCATCCATGGCAGTCAGCCACTATGGTTGCCCCTTTCTCTTTCAAAATCTTGGGTTTTATCACCTGCGTTATTCATTATACTCTCTCTCTCTCTCTCCTACCTTCACTACGAACAACAATGGAATCACAAAGAGAAGAACCCAATCTTAAAATACTTGACGAAATCGAAGCAGTTGACAAAATCATTCTTGCGGTTGACGAAATCGATGCGGTTGTGTGTAAAATACTTCACGAAATATCTAGATGCAATTGACGAAATCAATGCGGTTATTAATTTCCAACTATTGTGTGGCCCGGGCGTTGCTCCGGGTTTTACTTTTAGTCGGTTTTACGTTTTCGAAAAATGTGCCCAATTTTAAATGATTGTATTTTACATTTATTTGTGAAGATATATGACAAACATTGTAGCTAGTTGAGATGGTAGGAAGTGAAACTTTTAATCCATGAGGTTTGATTACATGCTTTTTTGGTTGTCAATAACATACCATGATGCTTATTAGTGGTGACATGGCGTAATACGGAGGGAGTCTACGTGACACATATACGTTTTCACAAACGCCTTTTAATAGATTAGTATAGATGTTTGATGCGGTTTCTGGCTCAAAATTAAATTGAGGGAAAGAAATTGATTTTCAGTTTAATCAAATCATGAAACGAAGGAGGAAGGAAAGAAGAAAGAACAAGAAACCAGAAACCAGAAACAAAAAAGGAAAAGATAAAGATAAAGATAAAAAAAGAATTATTTTAAAATAAATAAATTATAATGAATGGTTGCTTGACACGTGTATAGGTTACATGTTGTATCAGGTTGATGACTTGTTGGGTGCAACAAAAGTTAAGAGGATGCAAAAGTTAGATTATTAGATAATAATCAAAATGGTGGATTATTAACGGAAAATCGACGAAGGGTTGGATTATTAAAGTAATTTTTCCTATAATCTAAATATAATTTTATATGAAATTTAAAGTATAGTGGTAGAAAATTATCATCAAAATAAATCTTATGTATATTCTCTTAATTAAAATTAATGATTGATAAATTTGGTGTTGCTTCATTCGTGACTTATTTATTAAAAATAAATAAATCAAATAAGGGTACAAAAACAAAATTATTATCATACACATTTATCACTTGTTTCAAGCATAAAGTTATTTTCTTTCACCCTTAACGTCGATAGATATACTCACTTAATACTTGTCGATTCTACCTCATTATCCAATCACTTAACATCTACTCACACCATTAACTTTATTCAGTTATAGATGACTTTGAGAGTGGGGGTGTGGCCTCCACAACTGTACCCGTCTAAAATTATCATCTTCATCCCCGCCACACAAGATAAGAGCAGTACTCACTCCTCCCAACATGGGGTAAAAAACGAAATCCACTCCATCCCATCACCCACCCGTATATCCACACCTGCCTCAAAATAAACCACCCCATAGACTCAACATTTTTCTTTTGAAAGAGAGTTTTGAATTTTGAAACTATATGATAGAGTCTTCGACAATTCAATTGTCTGATTGGACTAATTGAGTAAATAAAAAAAACATAATAATATATAGATTAATAGTAAAAAAAAATGGTATATGTTCATAATCAATTAAATGAACAATAAGCGAGGTGGGCATGTCCAATCTAATTTCATCTTCACCCCGTCATCCGAGACGAATACATTTTATAACCCCGTCACAACCAAATTTTTCTCCACCCCGCCCATTTCGGGCGGATGTGGGGGGTGTCCCAAAAATCCCGTCACAATGACAATCTATCATCCCTATATTCGGTAAAAAAATCACTTTGCCTTTCACCTAACTTTAGAAAATTTTAGACAATTATTGTCATATGGTTGTGAATATTGTGATATTGAGTAGATTCTCATTTAAAAGATTTAGGAACTATTAAATGAAAGGATAAGGAGAAAACTATAAATGCGAGAAAGAAAAGATACTAAGTAATTAAACAATTTCTTTTGAATAAACTTGTTTTAGACAGCCTTGTTAAAGATTACTTCGTATATTAAAGCAAAGGGTAAAATTCTTTACACAAATCCACAATGACACATATTCTAAATAAAACCTGACAGTACATACAATTAGTCATTATTGAAAAGTTAATTATTTTAATACATGCTAAAATATGTTAAAATACTTTTATTTATATTTTAGACAAATCATTGCCACATGGTTGTGAATATTGTAATATTGAATCGAAATTTAGTAAACACCTATTATACAACTATTACTATACTAAAATGAAGGCCTTATATCAGTTGTAAGTAAACAATAACGACATAAAACGGGAGCGTAATAATTTGAACAAATTGCCTCAAACAAAATAAATATTTTGTACCAATAGAGAGACAAAAAATAATGACATAAATAGGTGCATATTAATTTTTTACAAATTTCCTCAAACAAAATAAATACTCCTTACCATTTGAGAGATTTTATTTGTAAAATTAAAAGTGAATTATACTTTTTATAAGACACCAACATTGTGTACTTATTTGTTATACATCTTATACTTATTTGTATTACAATCTTCATTTAATCAGTTACTTACTCATCAAATAGATTCATTCACGTTGTAAATCTGTACTGTATAATATTATAAACCGTGCATCGCACGAGTCTTACACTCCATATATGTAGGGGTCTAAATTTTGAGTTAGTATTTCTCTCGTATTTTGTATACTTGTATATTCGAATTTTTGTAATGTAAGTTTTGCGAGCTTGACGAATCCCATTTAGAAAACGCCTAGAACCTAAACTTGGCCAATTTGTCCAAAAATCCGACCATTAGATTTGGCTTGATTTTTGACAATCCCAGCCCTAAGGGGAGCCAAATTCTAAGTTCGAATTAGTGATTTTAATTGGTTTGAACATTTCGAAAATCGGAATTCAAATTACGCAAAACACGTTAGAAATTTCCCCCTAAGGCCATTGAATATTTAATTCCGACGGAGTCGCCACCAAAAAAGTTTATGGGTCCGGTTTGGAAAGACCAAATAACTCGGGATAAGACTAGGACTTGAAACCGCATAGAGACTTGGGGAAGCAAACGAGACACTTAATTATTTTGAAAGATTGGACAAGTTTTGTTCAATCAAGACAAGAATTATTTTCGTGCATAATCCTAATCATGACACTACGTTTAGGTTGGTAATGGTAGGCATGCATTTTAGAACATCGAATTTGCTAATTTGTACGTGATCACTTTGCTTTAAGTCAAATTAAAGGAACCTAGTCCGGTTGTCCAAAAATTATCTTTGTTAAGCACTATTAGAACTTTTTTTTTTTTTGGAAAATAAAATATATTTATTTATTTCCAAAAATGAGTTATTACAACAGGTCATCAGAAACACCTAGACCACAAGCAGGCCATTCTACCAGACTTACACCAAAACAGTAAGCCTACAAACTACAATAATTGTTCACTCATCTCATCAGTACATCTACAAGCAGTATTAAACAAAATTCGATTAACAACAGTAGTAGCAGGGTCAGCTTTGCTAGTGAAGATCCTCTGATTCCTTTGAAGCCAAATCTGATACACTGTTTCAGTGAAAGCTAGACTGAACACTTTGCTCTTGAACTTTCCTTTTCTACATTTCTTTGCTGCTCTAGTAATCTCCTCAGTAAATGACAGTCTTGTCTCCCCATGTCCAACTCTCTGAATCACAGTATCCCATACAACATTGGCATAGTCACAGCTGAAAAAAAAGGTGATCAACAGATTCATCTACTTGGTTACACAAAACACAGGTGCCATCAATATCCATATGCCAACTGAGTAGTCTATCCTTGGTGGGAAGTCTATTCTGAATGGCCAGCCAAAGAACAAACACACTCTTTGGACTAGCAGAATTGTTGCAGATTAGTCTTTTCCATTCCACCTTCTGACTTTCACCCTCCAAGGATTTGTACATGTTCTTTATTCTATATTTCCCATTTGAACACATATTGAGCAGAACCAGTAACCACTAGATCCTCCCTTCCACTCCAAATCTTCCTCAGTGACCATGTGAGACCAGAAGGCACCTCCATGGTCCAAAAATTCCTACTTTTCACATAATACATGTGAACCCATTTGATCCACAATCTGTCCTGTTTCATGGACAAAGCCCATAAATGTTTCAAGACAGCTGCTTTGTTCCAGATTGTAAGATCTTTAAGGTGCCAACCCCCACAACTTTTAGGGAAGAAAAGGTTTTCCCATGCAACAGGGGCTTTTTTGCTACCAATATCACCTCCAGTCCATAAGAAAGTTCTACAAACACTGTAAATTTCCCTCATAACCTTCTTTGGCATGACAAAAATTTGGCACCAATAGAGTTGCATTCCAGTGAGAACAGCTCTAACAAGTTGTAATCTGCCAGCATAAGAAAGAAGCTTTGCTGACCAAGATTTGACCCTTGCAACTGTTCTATTAGAACTTATATTGTTGATTTAGCATATTGCGTGATGAAAGCGATAAACAAGTAAAGAAAGCATCACAATAGAAAATACGGTGCGAGAATGTAAAGATTATTCACCATCTAGAAAGGACTAGGTGGAACAAAACCACTTAGAAGGACTAGGCGTGAAAATAGAATAAATAAATAAATAAGGTGTGGAATTGTAAAGTGCAATATTGAAATAAGAAATCACATAAAAAAGTAAGCATAAATAAATAAAATTGCAATAATAGAAATTGAAGGTGCGATGTTGGAAATCCAAACGAGAAATACTTGTTAAAGTATGACTTGGTTTCCCATGGATTCAACTTTAAAAGAATCTAACTTTAAAATGAGGTTTCTCATTAAAACCTATCATCGATTTTGTATTTCAACGTTGAAATACAACTTGAATATTGAACTTGAACTTGAATATAAAATTTGAATATTATTGAACTTAAATATTGAAATTAGGAGGCTTGATTCTTAAACATTAGACCTTTCATGTTAAAAGACTTCATCTTTAATATGCCCCGTGACTTGAAATTGGTTCTAGTTTAAAGAGAAATTATTCCCATTTAAACATCATCGAACTTTGAATATAGAAATTGTATGTTGAACATGAAACTTGATGGTTCATAGGTTCTAGTTTGAAGAAGGAATTTCACTTCTTCAAACATCATTGAATTTGCATAAAGTTAGAGTTTTTGAATATTTGTATGATGATTGTTGTAAGGAACATTTTCAAGAGTGAAAACCTCAACTTACTAATCATGTTTTGTTCAAAAATAAGCATAAAGATTGAAACTTGAAACTTGTAAATGGAGTATAGAAGATCATTTGAGGGGGGTCTCAAGTATGAGATCC
Source organism: Spinacia oleracea (assembly GCF_020520425.1). Taxonomy (NCBI): domain Eukaryota; kingdom Viridiplantae; phylum Streptophyta; class Magnoliopsida; order Caryophyllales; family Amaranthaceae; genus Spinacia; species Spinacia oleracea. The sequence goes on along the minus strand of NC_079487.1, from coordinate 89,396,006 downwards.
CCTCATATATTACTCCTTTGAAACATTTGCTAGTTCAAGTGAGCATGTTCATCACATGAACATCATAGGATTGGTAAACTTGAAATAAGAAAGGTAGAAAAATATATTTGAAGAGTCCTCGAAAATTTACCTACACTTAGGTGTTGATTAATTTCCAAGCTTGGACTCCCAAATTGCTTAGGAAATTAGAACATTGAATTTTGTATTTTGATGTGTTTATATGAGAGTATTTTGTAGATATTTTGAGGATTGAGTATTGAAGGATTTGAAGATTAAATAGGGAAGAGTTTCGAAATAGGCAGAGCTTCGTTGCTCGGAATTGGATCGTTCTGCCTCTGTTTATTCGTGGAAAAAAGGGGTTTTATAGGAATTTTTTTGGGGATTGTGTTGGGACTGCGCCAGACGCAGGTTCTACTGACCACAGGACGACTGTTTACGTCCTTTTGTGCGTTTCAGCGGTTTTACAAAGATGCTCTTTGTACCTTCTTTCCTGTTTTCTTGGAGGTTAAGACATGGAATTTTACGTCTTAAAAGAGACATTTTTGAGGAGTTTCTCGGGATTGCTGATTTTTACGGGTTTCGCTTAATTTTATGGGTCGGTGCCCGAAATGCTCGATTTTGGGGTCGGCTCCCGTATTAGACTTGCCTTATATGATTTTGAGCGGAAACATGCCTCAGAGAATGATGATTGCATCCGTTTCTTGAGATTTAACTTGGATTTTCAAATTGTATTTTGGAAATGTGTTTAAGCTTGAATTGGAGCCCAAAGTTAGGATTTGGACCCACGGTATGTATCATTGAATCGGAAGTTCGGAATAGAAATTGTACTTGAGGATTAAATTTGTATAGCCTTGAATAAGGTATTGGATTTGGATTTTTGGAGTTGGAACTGTTTGGATTGAAATTGTGTTTGCATTGAAATTTGTACTTGAGTTTTGAACGAAAGTTCGGAATTGAATTGAATTATGTCCTTTGCAAATGGTGGCTTGCACTTGGAAATTAACTGCCCAAATCTATTGGAGGTATCGTTATTGGAATCTAGGTGAGACACGAATTAGGTGTCTATAGAAGCCCCCACTTTTACTGAGCTTTCGGTTAGGAAAGCGCATGTCAAAGTATTTCGAAAGGAACAGAAAATGGATAAGATGCTCGGCAATCAAGACCATCTTTTCTACGTCGGTACCGATATAAGACAAGTGTTAGTATTCGAAAGAAAGATCATACCTGCCTTCAATCTAGCTTGATGGCTTTGAACTCCTGATCTTGTACGACTTGAATTTTTCCGGTCCTTGCTTGGAACGGAGCTTGGCATCGAAAGTTTTTGGAATTCTTTTTGAACTTTGAATTTTGAATACCCTAGATTGAGTCCGTTGGTGCTTGAAGTTTGCTTGAAGTTCTGCTCGTGATTTGTCTGGCTCCACCGGGAAAAAGGATTAAATATCCGATGGGGAATGTTGAAATATCCACTAGGGAGTATATTTTGAAGACTTGAAATGTGCTTGAATTTCCCGGAGCTTGGGTCCGTTGGGGATATATCTCGATTTATTGGGAGCTTGGGTCCTCTAGGAATGTATTGCTCTTTGACCTTCCCGAAGCTTGGGTTCGCTGGGGATACGAGGTTTGAATGTGCTTTGAGCTTTTGAACTTCCCAGAGCCTGGGTCTGCTGGGAATATGTATGTTGTATTGAAGATTGTATGGTAGCCATCTTGAGCTTTGAACTGTTGGAACTTGTAGAGCTTTATAGAACTTGAACCTTTGAAATTTGTACCTTGAATTTTGTACTTGGAATTGTAGATGCCTTGCTTGGCATAACCTTGCTCGACCAGAGATTGTAGAACTTGAAATTTAAATAGGGACCTTGAATGTTGCTTCTTGAATATAGACTTCGAGTGGTTTATCTTGGGAAAGGAAGGCATGGATATCATAGGCGTTTTTGTAGACTTGAATAACTACTTAGGCATGGATAGCCTAGACGTTGGTGTAGACTCTGAGTAGTCCTTTGAATAGGGATCCGTGGCCGAGTTTTTCTCACAACTGGGGATTTTAGAAGTGCTTTGCATAGACTTAGGATAGTCTAGATTGAATTGACTTTGTTATTCTGCCTTGTATACGTGTCACCCTTCCGCTGGGGATGCTGAGGCTCTTGATTTTAAGGTAGGCTTAGGATTAGCCTAGATTGAATTGACTCTGGTTAGTCAAACTTGTATAGGGGTCGTCCCTCCCGTGGGGATGTGTTGTTGCCCTTTTGAAATAACTCTGAATAGTCGATCGTTGTGGTAGGCTCTGCATAGCCTTTGAACATAGGCTTTGGATAGCATTGACATTGAAGAGGTTTTGAATAGCCTTTTACCTATTTCAATACTACAAGGTAGCGAGATCCTAGATTTGCCTTAGGGTTTTGAGGCTTTTGTATTTGGATTTCGGATTGTTGGATATTTGTATTGCTTTTGGACGTTGGGTTTTTTTTTGAAATTGTTTGGAAAGGTTTGAGGTTTTATTTGAAAGGTTTGAAAGGTTTTTGTATTTTGTATTTGTATGGTTCGAAATTTGGATCTTGTACTTGGAAAAGGCTAAGATATTTTCCGTGTGGTTTGTATTTGCTTGCAGAGTTTGAATTGAATTGGTATGCGTTGTGTGTGAATAGAAATTTGAGGCTAAATGTATGCATGTGTGAAATGAAAAAAAAATTGCCATGAAATTTTTTTCCCCATTTTTTGGTGTATACACCCACTATAAGCCCCCACTTTTACAGAGGTTTTTTTCGTATAGAAAAAAGCGCAAGGCAAAGTATATTAGATTCTTGCGGATGCTAATGATGACTCGACTTAGGACGCCGGTCTAGGACTTGAATTATGAACTTGACTCATGCATGATTTTTGAATGACTTGACAGACTTGGTGTAACGCCCCGACTTTTCGGTTCCTTAATTATCGGTAATAAACCGCACTTAATTGATCATTGGCAGCGGAATTAGGCTTAATTAATCCTGGGACCTGTGGGTTATGGGCCCACAAATAAAATAATCCTCAAAAATAACATTCCTTTAAATAATACAATATTTCCAAAATAAATATAATGCAATATTCTCATAATAAAAAACTCAATAACAGGATTTCCATAATAAATAATTTCTCATCTCGATATCTCCATGATAAATTACCAACTCGAGTAATAACTCTCATTTGAGCAACTTGAGCTCCTTAATCGAACCTGTACATCATCATAAAAATAGAAAACATGAAAAACAAAACACAGAAAAATCCAAATAAAAAAATGAGTGGAAAACTCAGTAATATTACTCCAGCCCGTCAAAACGGTTTTATTTTGAAAATCATTTGGCACATATCAATCATTAACATTTATTGTTCGGTAATAGCTAACTTAGCTTAATCTCGTTATCTTGAAAACTGTGTCGGCAAGGAATCATTTCCTTTATAGCTCATTGGCAAGTACATGCTTTGGCGGGACTTTTCTTACATCATTCAGGGGGGAACTGTTTCCCTTCTAACTTTAACTTTAACATGGCCTCTACGACCTGTAACTTGCCCATTTACTAGTTCAGTTCACTTTTCCAGGCCAACAAAAGCCACATCACATTTCTTTAAAATAACTTTATAAATACCTTCATTATTCCCGAACAATAACATCTATATAATAATGAGATACTTTAAAATATCATCATGGTCAAAATCATAAATATACATCATATCATATCATTTAGCACATAAAAACATAATAATCATATAATCACACATTTCACATACGGGCATTTATATAAACGCTTAAAATATTATACGAGCATATACATAAGTGCTGGACATAAAAATTACCTCGACCGAACATTATTTCCTCTAACCTTCGTATGTCAATCCTCCAACAATTTCATGCCATAATTATATCATCACCTCATTGCTCACAGTAAATAAAACCATCATTAGAACCAATCTACTATAATTAAATACCACTTTAATTTGTAAACTCCTTTGACCGTACTATCATTTTTCTTTTACAAGACAACCTCAAATATCAATTGCACATTTAATTAAGATAAGGAGATGGAAAAATGGTCTCAGTTGACCGAATAAGAAAAGCAAATGAGATGGGCTTTGGGGAAATATATTATACCTTGAGAATCGTAATTAGGATTTCGAATGGAACAAGGAAGCAGAGCAGTATACAACAATGGCAGCAACAGGCGCACGACACCTCACAGCAGCAAACACTAATGGATACAGATGATCTTGGAAGAAGGGGGGGTAGACGGCCGTCAACTGGAGGCAGTCGTCGGAAGGGAATGCAGCAGCGGTGGCCGAGGGAGGTGGCGCCGCGGTGGTTGGAGCAGAGGAGAGAGAAAATGAAGAAAAGCTTATGATTTTCTGGGTAAAGTATGAAATTACTGGTGTAATTCAACTTGGAAAATAAATGATAAACTGAACAACAATTTATAGAGCTTAAAGGGATTGATAAACGTAAGCAATGATCTCATATAAGGCTCCCATTGTTTTGTAATACAATGGTTTATGGTAAAGAAGGGGTAAAATTTGTGGCAAAACTAGTACGTGTAAGAATTGGGTAAAGCATGGGTTAGCTTGTAGGTCAAAGAAATGGAGAAATATCAACATTTGGAAAGCAAGAATAGTGGTGAATATCTCTTGCTAACACGTGTAAAAGAGAAAAGTGGAAACATGAGTTTTTTCATGAATTTTAACATAAAGAAGAAAAGTCAACACAACTTGTGAAACAAGCTCTAAGTACACGTATAAGCAATTGATGATGAATAAGATTATTGGACTTTAGCTTGATAAACAAATAAAAAGTAGTCTTACTTTAGGTTAGAAAAATTAGGTGAGAGATTCGGATGAAATGGTATACTGTCACAATAAAAAGGTAGACATAATGCGATAAACAAAATAATATCGGAAAAATTTAAGACGTAATTACGTTAATAATCGTAATTACAGAATAATAAAACAAGCTTAAAAATACGGGGTGTTACACTTGGACTCGAGATTTGACAGAATTTGACAAACTTAATTAGAAGGATTGAACATTGAATGAGCGCGCTAATGCATCCAAGACCAAGAAATTTGATCGGAGTAAAACCCGATAGACAATCTCTTTGACACAATAAGGAAAGGTTGCATTGAGTTGCCACTTGAACTTGGAGATCTTTGACTTACGCGGTTTGGAAGGTTTGGATGCTTTTCATTGAATTGCTTTTCATTGAAAGATGCTTGATGTGCCTTACCAAACAGTGCTCGTCTGACGTCGTTGGGTGTGACAGAAGCCCTAGCAAGATATGAATGAATGAGACTATTGAAAGTTTGAATTGATATGCGCTTACTCGATTTCTTAAGATTCCATGCAAGGGTACTAGAATAAGGGTGGTGATATGGATGTAGTTGTGAAGTGTGTGAGATGTGCAATGCATTTTATGATACTAAGGTTGGATGCAAAAGGTTTTGAATGACCTAGGAAAATTGAATTTTGAAAACGTGAGCCATGATGGATTGGCTCACAAGGCTGGGTAGGCACTGATGTGGGTTCAAGCCCCCAGTCTAGCTCTAATGGTTAAGGGATGAGCATTAAAAAACCTTTGAATGATCATATTTCGCATAATCATCATGTTCTTTCTTCATATGCGGCGCACAATCATCATATTATTTCCTCATGTGCAACTTATCCAATCTTGACTTTTTTTTATCTTTGAATTTTTTGAAATTGAAAACGGGCTTTGAAATTGAAGTGGCCAGGCCCTGCGGTCGTCTGGCTTGTGTATTCTCCAAGGGTTATTAGTTTAACCCTAAGCTTGTTTTCCATACTACAACCCAATTCACACAAGAAACCCTAATCAGAGTTTTGCCTCTGGTGAGATAAAACCCCTAAAGTGTGAATATTTCCACCATAGCCAAAATACCTTGAGAAAGTTCTAAGCTAACGACATCAAGGCGGGTCAGAACATGATGGTGGACTATAGTAGAGGAACTACACATGGAGTTCTTTTTCGTGTTCGTGAGGCAAGTGGGAGTACACGCTACAAAAGTATGTATTGCTTAAACTATACTTTTTACAAGGATCCTGAATTCGGGATTATTCCACTTATATGTTAATTTGATTGACTATAAATCCCATGAGTGGTATCATGAGCTTCATGTATTTAAAGTATTTTAAAGAAATTTTTCATGTTTTGAAACTGGTCGTATTTTCTTTTTTTTTTCTTTTCGAATTATTTTTTCGGATTATTGGATGAATCGTGAAAAAACTGATGTTTTCAAAACGTATCGGTTTTTTGATTTTTCTGAGCCTAAATCGATTTGAATCGACGCTCTAAGTTAAACTCGTGTGATCATATATGCAAAATTCATCCTCGAAGTATGATTGTTTGGGCGTTTTTCGTGTTTAATGTATTAAAACGTGAATTTTTACGCCTTTAAAAATTAATTACAATATCTACTCGACTTATAATTAATTTAATTTTGTCCTACTGGTTGCTTATGATTATTATGAGGTTTTAAAATTTAATTTTTTCATAAATATTAATTATAAACCCTAATTCTGAAAACCCTATATTACTGATTTTCATGATCGAAATTAATTTTATTAATTGGTTAGATCTAGACATTTGTCAAGAAGAGTAAGGGAATCTGATTTCACGTTTCAATGCCTCATTTAAAAATTCTAGGATTAAAATATTGATTAGATTCGTTAATCTTAATCGTTCACCTAAACCAAATTTAATAAAAATCTGAAATTTAAATATTTAGAACGATTTAAATGTTTGGATTGATTTATCTAATGTATTCAAATTTTTGTTGATAATAATATTTCGTTAAATTTGAATAATTGTTAGCCTAGATTTATAAAAAAAAAATCATAAATTGGATTGTTTGAAATTTTAATAAATCACCCACTTTAATTATTTTTCGCAATTAAAAACGATTGAAATTGTTGAAATTATGAAAATTTTTAATCGTGCATATTCAGCTTCGTATATCAAAATAGAATTTTATATTCGTTGGACGAGCAAGCCACTCCACTTGGGCGAGGGGTGGCTGCTTTCTGAAGAGGTGTTTGTGCGCGACAGGGCTTCATGCCTTGATGTGTGCATGCGCGCGCAGTGAAATAAAGGGCGGGGCGATGTGCATCACGCATGGCCTACACATGCCAAGGCACACAAGCACTGGCGCTAGGCGAAGCCTTCGGGCGAGCTTAGGCGTTGTGTGCCAACAACAACGCGGCAAGCCAAGCGAGGCAAGCCAGCGCGTTGCTGGGTGAAGCGAAGGGTAGCGACGAGCGATGCTCGTGCAAAGGTGCGCGTTGCGTGCCTTATGCGTTGCTGATGTTTTGTGCGGGGCATGGGCCTTTCCGCCTGCGTCTTATGCGATGAGTTCGATGCACAGCGCATCGTTGGGCTGGGCGCTCCGCGTTGCATCAAATTGTGCATTTTTGCTTCATTTTACTTTGAGGCCCAACTTTTAAGCTTTGGGCTTATTTTTGCACGTAGGGGCTAACATTGGACTTGTTTAATATTTTATTTTCTTTGACTTGGGTTGGGCCGTGAGTTTAAATATTTAATTTTAAAAGTTCATACAGTATTGGTTTAAGTGGGAGCCTTTAATGAAATTATTGAAATTAATTAATTTTAATTAATTTTTCGTAGGACAAACATTTTAATTAAATTAAATATTTGATTAGAATATAATTAATGATTAATAATTTGGAATTGATTAATATTTTATAGCCATTTACATGAACGTGATTTTAATTAATCATGTAATTATGTGTAAGCTTACTTGGGCCATTCGTTTTAGGATACTAATGGGTGAATGCATAGTATGTTATTATGTATTGTAGGTTATGCAGGTGACTAGTACGACCCAACTAGGATAGTTAAATATGAAGGAAATAATGCCCTTGGTCCAAGTATGCATTCAATGTTAAGTATAATAAGTGCGGTTCAGTATTAATTAACAAGTTAATAATTCAGTGAGATCAAGTGAGCTGAATGCCTAGCTAGAGGCCGCTTCAGTTCAAGTGGAATTAATGATATTAATCCACAGCTTACTCTTGACTGAACCCGTAGGGTCACACAAATAGTACGTAAACGGATCAAGTATTTAATGGCATTAAATACTCTATCTATGGATATTCGGAATCGACGGATCTTGGTTTCAGTGGGAGCTGAGATCTTCACAAGCAAGAAATGAATACTCCGGAAACGATGATATTGCCGGAAACGGAAATATGGATCGTATCGGAAATATAAATATTATCCAAGTCGTAGATGTTGCCGGAAACGGAAACATGGTACGTATCGGAAAATATTATCGGAAATGGAAATATTGCCGGAATCGGAAATATTGCCGGAAACGGAAATATTGTCAGAATCGGAAATATTATCGGAATCGGAAAATAATTTCGGAAACGGAAATATTAAATATTTGTTCGAAACGGAAATTAATTCCGGAATCGGAAATATTAAATATTGTTCGTATCGGAAATGAATTCCGGAACCGGGAATTTAATCGGAAGCGTATCGTACGAATAAGAATCGGACGAGGCCTGCCGGACGAGGGCCCAGCACGAAGCCAGGCCATCGCCCAGCAAGCCAAGCGCGCCACACGAACAGCCAAGGCCACGCCAGGCCCAGCGCAAGGCCAGGCCCAGAAGGCCATGGCAGCGCGCACAGCAATGGGCTGCGAGTGGTGCTGCTGCTCGCGTGGGCTTGCGGCTCGCGTGGGCCGAGCGGCCGTGTGGGCTGTGCGCGGGCATGGCCTGCACGCTCGTGGGTCATGCTCGTGTAGAGTTTGTGTTCACATACGAAACCATTGTATAGGATTTGTTTGATGATTAAATTCCTAATCCTAAAAGGATAAGATTAATTAGTTAGAGTACTACTAGGATTCTAGTTTAACTAATTAGTATCCTAATAGGATTCCAGTTCCTTTTCCATACCTCTATAAATAAGGGCCTAGGGTCATTATTTGCAGGGACGATTGAAGTATTCAAAGGGTAAGTTTTTGAAAGAAAAATCAGCCATACACTTGCAAACACATAGCCGAAATTCCTAGTAACCTTAAGGGCGATTCTAGTTGGTCTAACTTGAGGCGGATCCGGACGTACTGTGGACTATCTACGGAGGGACGACATTTGGAGTCCTAAAGACTTGTTCTTGTTCGGTTCGGGCGCAGCTAGGGAAGGCACGCTACAACATGTATGCATCTATACTATGCTAAATGATTATGTGTAAATAATATGCTTTCCTGGCTTTATGGCTTTTCCGCATGATTTATGAATTGTCATATGTATCATAACCCAACAGTGGTATCACGAGCCTCTTATTATTTTCATAATCTAAATTGCATGAACATGGTTAAATATTACAAATTTGCAAGAATTAAAAGGGGTGATTAATTTTCGTAATTGTTAATTAATTGCAAATTGCGTTTATTTAATTATACGTACGCAGTTTTTCGGCAGTTTCTTCGTTACTCATCCAAATCGAGTGATTTTTGTGTCAATGCCGCATGTAAAAGGCATTCTAAAATTTTGACAAAAGTAATATTTTTCGGCCGAACCCAGAATTCTCAAATTCGAAGCCTAACTATGACTTTTCGGAGGTTTTAGTTTTTCGAATGCAAAATTTCGTAAATTTAAGATGTTAAATTAAATATTTGCGATTCTTGTTGATAAATCTTGAATTTTTGATTGACCTACTGTATATGTTAAACAAGTTTGAATGCCTAGCCTTGTTAATTATGCAATCTAATTTGTAATTATGATTAATTTGTTGAAAATTGGAATAATTTAGAATTAATTCGATTTTCATAATTAGTTATAATTTAATTAGATACCTATGATTAAAAACCACCATAAAAATTGTAAATTTATGTTAAAATTTAAACTTTATGACCTGGACTTGAATCCATGTTAATCGGAAATCAATTAAATAATAAATTTTCGATTTTTCGCCCTAAAATTATGAAATTAATATGATTTATTAATTTGTCATTAATTTTGAAAATAAATTTTTAATTTTTATGCGATTCGCTCATATAACTTGCACGCACAAAGCAATGGACGCTACGTGTTACCCTTAAGGGGTGTTGTATAGTGCGGGCATGCGACGACGAGCAAAGGGAGCTCGTCGCCCATGCGGTACAAATGCAGCGAGCAAGGGCATGGTGCACGAGCACAAGGCAGAAGCCCTGCCTTGTGTCGTGGGCTGTGTGCAATGGGCGCATGGGCAAGGGCGAAAGCAAGGCACGAGCAGTCGCGTGTGGGCAGCAAGCGAGCTGCGCCACAGCGCGCACTGCCTCGCGCGCAGCGAGCGCAAGCTCGCGTGTCACGAGCCCTACGCCCAGCATCGATCGCTCGCGCGCAGCGAGCGCCAGCTCGCATGCCACTTCCTCGTGCGATGAGCGCAAGCTCGCGTGCGAGAAAGGCAAGCGCACAGCGAGCGATGGCTCAAATGGATCGAGCGCTGGCAAGCGAGCGCAGCGAGCGATGGCTCGCATGAATCGAGCGCTGGGGCGCGCAGCGGGCGATGGCTCGCGTGCATCGAGCGCTGGCGTGCGCAGCGAGCACCAGCTCGCGTTTTCGATTGATGCCTTGCGATGGTGAGCAGCAGCGATGCGACGCAGCGCATGGATTGCGCGCACATGGCCAGCGATGGCTGTGTGCGTGTGGCCCATGGGCGTGCGTTGCGTGGGGTTGTTGCGTTGCGATTAGATCGTTTTGAAATTTTAATTTGAAATTTTAAGTTTACGTAATTTTAATTAATTTTAAAATTAATAATTTAAATTATTTTCTTGGATTTTAATTTTGAATATTGTAATTATAATAAATTTTATTTATTCTAATTATTTTACTAAAATTAAAATCATGAATTAATTTAAATACGACTGAAATTAAATTAAATTTTTTGGATTCAATTATAAATTTATATGAGCTTTAAATTTTAATTAAATTTGTATGTTTCCGGTTATACTAGAAATACATTTTTATGTTTAAAATTAGTAAAGCATATGAATTTATTGGTTTAAGTGGGAGCTCCTTTTAGTCATATACTCTTGATTAGGTCTACAAATCCTTAAGGTTAAAACAACTTGATTAGAATTAATAAGGACTGAATAATTGGTAGATTATTGGTGCCCTTTATTAATTGCTGCAAATGTTTATGTGATGCATAATGTGTTTTACTAACCAGCTATGTGGGTCATTCATGATAATGAATGGGTGAATGGTATATATTGTATATGTACTGTTTTACAGGTTATGAAGTGACTAGTATGGCCCAAATAGGATAGAAAATATGGTCTGCGTACCCTTAATTTGAATGTAATTGGTCTAAAGTACCAAAGTTGTTTTTCAATTCAAATATGGTCTGCGTACCATCAAATAGTTGTAATTAGTTTTAATTATAGCTTATCCTATTTGAAGAAAATGGTGCCTCCCACGGAGATTTTCAAGACGGACTTTGAAGTTGAAGCTTCAAGATGAAGTCGGGCCCTACTAGATCACATTTATCTTATGCATGCTTTAAGTTATTTATTGCTTTAAATATGTCTTAATTATGCATGAGATTGTGGCTTGATTATGTTGCATGATTAAGGATTTTAGTTCACTTAAAATCTAACCAACATAGTAAGAGCCTTAAGTTCCAAACTTAAAATTGAGTTAAAAGGTGCCATGCCAAAATATACACTTGCTTGGATATCCTTTACATCAATCTAGTAATAGTTTTCGCTCAGCGAGGTGTTACTTATTGGTCCTAAAGGGGCAAGGTACACAAATAATTGTGAGTACATGTTAGTTTTGATGAAACTCAACGATATAAGTAAGGAGTCCTTTTATGTCGTGGCAAAATCGATAGGTTTTCCTAATAAGTTCTTAGACGTGCCTATCAACCAAGAATAGTTTCTAGACTATTAGCAAAAGGTTTTTGCTTACCTAAGACGTTTTAGGATTAAGTCGACAAACTGTGCTTAATTCTTCAATGATTTTAGGATCTTGGAATCATTTTATTCACACCTGCCGTAACAATAAATTCGAATAAAATGCTAATAACTTGTTTAAATTGCATGATTGCTTTTCAAGTTATTACTCATGATAAATGTTTAGACTTTGCATGCTTCAATGTATGTTTTAATTATTGTTTATAATTAAATATCTTGCACTGCAATAAATCCTTTTAGAAAGGTAACAGTAAATTTCCTCGATTGGTAGTGAATCCAAGAACGATTCACGGAAATGAGAGAAAATGAGCAATTTAAAATGTACGTTTCTTATATCGACTTTTATGGTTGTTTTCGAATATCAAAATCGAATGGCAAACCAATTGGTGCTTGTGAATTCAAAATACAATGTAGTTTTGAGATCATAAAGCATTGAGTTTAAACGCTCAGCTTTACCAATGGTTAGCAACCCAATATCTTTGTCCATTTAATTCCTCGAATGAGTCTAGTCCCTAGACATTCGAATAAATTGATGCTTAGAGAACTTTAGAAGCTTCTGGTAAGATCATCTAGTTGAAACAGAATATTCAACATAAATAAAATGGTAAGAACTCTGTTGGAATGACATCGGACATGTCTAAACAAAGTATAAAAGTCAACACTATAGAATTCAATTCTTAAGACTATAAGAAAGGGTACAAGAAATAGGAAAACAAGGAACAAATGAAAGGAATTTACAATTCCGTTTCTACCTTAAAGTTTATGTTTAAAGAAAAGTGACCTAGCAATCAAACTTCCTTGGTATCATATACTGCTTGAGGTTCTTACTTCGGTAATAACTCAAACAATGGAAGCTAGGCTACACTAATGACCTACAAGTGGGAAATGAAGCATGGCAATGCTACATTAGTTGTAGGGTCATCTGGTTTGTTTTAAGTCCTTTCAAAGGCTGGAACTTAATGGCTATTTTGTTCCATAATCAGCATACCTAAATTTCTGTTTTCAAACACAGAAAGACTCACATTCAGAAGAACAAAAACAATGTTTGTTTGTTTGAATGAAATGGTCATTTACGGGTTGAGTCAATATGCTTGATTAAAACAAACAAATCTTTAACAATAAAACTTTACTAGGTTCAAATCAATCTCTTGATTTGAGTTCCACTAACCTTTAGCATTGTTGCTTAGACCATATCAACAAGTTAACATTCAAAAGCTCTATTTTGATGGACTTTTGAAAGTTCATTGATTTCTAAATCAATTTAAGACAACTAGTCTTACTTGTTGAAAGTAACAAAAGATATGAACTATTGTTAGAACGCCTAGACAATAGAGTTCAAAGCTAAAGAAAGGTTTTATGACTTTATTATTTCACACAGATTTGAGTGAATATAGGTTTATTTACTCAATGTGATATAAGTTTGAATCTGTTTGGCTAGTTCAAAGATTCAGAAGTATAAAATCCACTTGGCAAGAAATCATAAAGATCTAGGTTAGATCATGTTGATGATTACTTGAGACCAAATATGATCATCAATGATTGTGTGTTGTAATTTCACAATCTAGGTCCATAAGATATGGCATATCTTAGTTGGAATAATCGAAGTCAATTAGTACTTGATTCGATTAATGATGAATCATAAAGATTTTTCCTATAATTTCTAAAACAAAATGCTCAACTACCACCAAACTAAACCAAATTCGTCAAAGCTATTGAAAAGTAATTTCAGAATAACTTTTCGTAAAATACATCTAGAGAGTTGCAAAACTCAGTGGGAGCTTAGTGTTTATCATTCGACAAACTAAGGCCCAAGTATAGATATATGTTTCATTGTGATTTATTCAAATGAGACACAAGGGTATTGTTTCTACCACGAATTTTTGAGAACATAATGTTTGTTTGCTCGAAATGATGTCCTTTTGGAGATTCGTTTCCAAAATGACAAGTGGGAGAAAATAGACCTCGAAAGTCTTCAAGGTGAACAGCAAACATAAAACGGAGATTCTGGAGGCTTTTCGAAGTTCTTTAGAAAATCCGAACACTTATTCTTTGAGGACTTTAGAAGTGGCTTTAAAGAATAGACATCTCTTAGAAGACTTTACAAGTGCTTCAAGGAGAACAGAATATTCAAAGGACTTTCAAGTGGCTATTGATATTCTATTGTTTGATGTTCTATACCCAAGTAGGCATAGAGTTCAGGTCAATGAAACTATGAGATTCTTCTATTAGATAGTAAAGAAACCTACAACTTGCAATCGAACTATTATCACGTAGATTAATGAGTTTTTGACTTGTAAGAAAGCTATGACGAAACCCAGATTCCCTAAAATGGTTAGAGGCCATATATAGACTTAATGTTTAATTGGTTAAAGGCCATAAAAACATACTCAATGTTTTGATGACAAATTTGAAATTTTGTTGATTTGCAAGAATAGTTTCACACCTATTGGTTGCAAGTTTGTTTTAAGGATAAAAACCATCAAACATGAAATTATGTTCACACACAAAGTTAGATTAGTTGCTAAAGGTTACAAGCAAATTCACGATGTGGATTGGATGACAAAACATCTTCCTCAGTCAAATGTTGGAAGAAACTATGTACATGGTATGTCATAGGATTTGTGGATCCAAATAATGCTTGAAAAGAATAGCTAGCTTATGAAATCTAAGTACAGATTTAAGCAAGCAATTGGGAATTAGAAATGTATTTTAGTAAAGCTAATAAGTATTTTAGTTTCATAAAATGTACATGATTCTTATAGATATATAAGAAGTTTTTTTTTTTTTTTTGGTGCGTGATATATAAGAAGTTTAGTGGGAGTACATAAAACTTAATTGGTCCTATGTGTATCACACACATATCTCTCTATTGTGAAATAACATTCAAATGCTAAATACTTAGATTTGAGATTATTCATCAATGATGGACCAAGGCGAAACTTAGTACATACTGGGTACTAAGATCTATTTACAAAGATCTTATAATATTGTTTTGGATTAAGTAATGGCATTTACTAAATCAAACACGAAATACTCCATTGGAGATATTCGACCCATGTGAATAAATCTAAGTAAAAGAATGTTTGAACTATGTATAAGCATTTACTAAGTTAACATCAAAGAATCTAATGAGATTCTTCACCTATATTATATGTCAAAGAATTTAGCTGGATTCAGTATCTACTGAAATTGAATGAGCTAAAGTTACATGAATAGAATTCAATTGGGAATTATTCTGCAAAAGAATTTATCATGTATGATATAATATGAGGATCGCCAAAAACGTATCGTATGGCTTTAGGCATGACGAACATATACCAGTCTCTATTGATCTAAGTGAAGATCAACTATATTGAGATCAAGAATACTTATGGTACTTGAAAAGGTACATAGGAATAGTTCTTGATTCAAGGAAATAAAGATATGCTAAATATTGATGCTACACGCATAAACACTGGCAAAGGATCAAGCAAGACCCTTTGGAGTTAACCATTGACAAGGACGAGCTAAAGAGCATCGTGTTTCGAAATGGCAACATGGATTGGAGACCATGAGTTGTTGCGTGGGAAATTAAAATAATAATTTCTATGTTCTAAGATACAGCTTGAAAGTCTTCCACATATCCGTGAACTGCTTGGATAAGTAAATCCAAACCAAAGCATCACTAGCAACCTATACAGTTGAAGTAGAAGTACTTATTGCCTAAGAAGCAATAAAACTGAGTTGTTTACATTAAAAGGTTCTTCACTGAACTTGGGTGGATCACATGTCTGCTGACTTGATGGTTCTTCATTGAAAAATGCGTAGAACCACTCCTGAAGCAAGAAAATACTAGATCACAAAATAAACATACTCAAAAGATCTTATCATCTATCTCGAAGAACATTCGATGAAAAGGATATTAAGATTGGCAAAGCATGATAACTAAACCTATGCAACAAGTGAGAAACAACACTCACATTGTGGCACTGGAAATCAAGCATAGCTTTGAATTCCATGAACTGTTTTAAAGATGGGTTTGAGGCCTATGGTTGTAAAACATTGGGGTTGAACATTTATCATATATGAAATGTATTTTCATATTCCATTTAATCTTGGTTTAGTATTAAATGATGAGTCCCTTCAATTTGACGAAATATTCAAAATAGACTGTCAGGACCAGTCCTGTGACTAAGAAATGTCTATCAAGTGAACTTGAATGTCAAAGGTTGAAAATGGTCCCTAGTCGGAGTTTTCTATAAAATTGGACGCATAGAAAACGTTAGACGATTAGAATGCAAGATGACTAGTAGTTCTGTTTCTTGAACTATGTGGACATGGCAATGTCATAATCATTTGCATAGATACTTACTTTGGGAAGACTAGTATCGGACAAGACCTAAGAAACTTTACTGTAAGAGATGAAAATCTGTCATAAGTAAATTTCATTAAAATTATTAGACACTAAATCCTCAATACCTGAGTGATTTGAGATTACTTGTTTGAGAACTGGTTGCTTTGACGTTGACCAACCGTCGCACCGTAAAAGGAGGCTATAAAGGCAACGCTCAGGTAATCACCTATCAAACGAAGTCTAATCTCAAGATCGCAAGATTGGGATTGTCCTCCCATAAATCGGGATGAGATGCTTAAAAGTTGTACAAGGCCACTCGGAGAGCTAGAAACTGTGAAATGCATGGCCGTGCTCGGATGAATCATAGGCTATGATTATCTGTTTATTTGATCAGTTGAACTCTGAAACCGAGAAACACCTCTGGACATAATAAGGATGACAACTCTTACCTTATGTTCAAGAGCAAGCATCGAGCGACAAAGGAATTAGGAAATGCACACTTGTCCCTAAGGACAAGTGGGAGACTGAAGGAAATAATGCCCTTGGTCCAAGTATGCATTCAATGTTAAGTCTAATAAGTGCGATTCAGTATTAATTAACAAGTTAATAATTCAGTGAGATCAAGTGAGCTGAATGCCTAGCTAGAGGCCGCTTCAGTTCAAGTGGAATTAATGATATTAATCCACAGGTTACTCTTGACTGAACCCGTAGGGTCACACAAATAGTACGTAAAAGGATCAAGTATTTAATGGCATTAAATACTCTATCTATGGATATTCGGAATCGACGGATCTTGGTTTCAGTGGGAGCTGAGATCGTCACAAGCAAGAAATGAATACTCCGGAAACGATGATATTGCCGGAAACGGAAATATGGATCGTATCGGAAATATAAATATTATCCAAGTCGTAGATGTTGCCGGAAACGAAAACATGGTACGTATCGGAAAATATTATCGGAAATGGAAATATTGCCGGAATCGGAAATATTGCCGGAAACGGAAATATTGTCAGAATCGGAAATATTATCGGAATCGGAAAATAATTCCGGAAACGGAAATATTAAATATTTGTTCGAAACGGAAATTAATTCCGGAATCGGAAATATTAAATATTGTTCGTATCGGAAATGAATTCCGGAACCGGGAATTTAATCGGAAGCGTATCGTACGAATAAGCATCGGACGAGGCCTGCCGGACGAGGGCCCAGCACGAAGCCAAGCCATCGCCCAGCAAGCCAAGCGCGCCACACGAACAGCCAAGGCCACGCCAGGCCCAGCGCAAGGCCAGGCCCAGAAGGCCATGGCAGCGCGCGCAGCGCGCACAGCAATGGGCTGCGAGTGGTGCTGCTGCTCGCGTGGGCTTGCGGCTCGCGTGGGCCGAGCGGCCGTGTGGGCTGTGCGCGGGCATGGCCTGCACGCTCGTGGGTCATGCTCGTGTAGAGTTTGTGTTCACATACGAAACCTAAATTGTATAGGATTTGTTTGATGATTAAATTCCTAATCCTAAAAGGATAAGATTAATTAGTTAGAGTCCTACTAGGATTCTAGTTTAACTAATTAGTATCCTAATAGGATTCCAGTTCCTTTTCCATACCTCTATAAATAAGGGCCTAGGGTCATTATTTGCAGGGACGATTGAAGTATTCAAAGGGTAAGTTTTTGAAAGAAAAATCAGCCATACACTTGCAAACACATAGCCGAAATTCCTAGTAACCTTAAGGGCGATTCTAGTTGGTCTAACTTAAGGCGGATCCGGACGTACTGTGGACTATCTATGGAGGGACGACATTTGGAGTCCTAAAGACTTGTTCTTGTTCGGTTCGGGCGCAGCTAGGGAAGGCACGCTACAACATGTATGCATCTATACTATGCTAAATGATTATGCGTAAATAATATGCTTTCCTGGCTTTATGGTTTTTCCGCATGATTTATAAATGGTCATATGTATCATAACCCAACAAAATACGGTTTACGTACCGTTTTATCTTTGAATGTAATTTTTTAATACATGGGTTGCGTACCATGAAGTTTTGTTGTAATAATTAGATTATTAGTTCAAGTATTTCTAGGTAGCTTATTTAAATATTAGAAGTTAGCATTTTGAATGGTTTTCAAGACGATGCCAAGATAACAAGGTGAAGAGAAGATTGGATGCTTCAAGACCAAGTAATTGGGGCCATACTAGTTCACCAAATTTACATAGGCTTTTATACATTGTTGTATGTATGTTTTGCATGCGTGTGTTGTTTTATGTTTTGATTAAGGATTTAGTTCACTAAATAATCAAACCAACATAGAAATAACTAGGTCCAAAGAATATTGAGTTTAAAATTGCCTTCCAAATCAAGTACTTACAAAAATCTTCGAACCTAAGATAGTAGGTTTCCGGTAAAGTGAGATGTTGTGGCAAAGGAATAAGTTATGGCATTAACTTGTTAACCAAGAGTAGTTTGGAATTACTAAAAATTGGTTTTTTCTTACCTAAAATCTTCAAAGGATTAAGACAAGCCAAACCTGCTTAAGACTTAGAGAATTTTAGGGTCTTGGATTCATTTCATTCATTTTGGACTATGTATTTATTGCATGAATGAAATGTTTAATAGCTTTAATGATTGCATGAATTCTTTTATTTCAAGTCATTAAAGTATGATAAATGTTTATTCTTTGTTATTTCATTTTGTAGAATATAAATTATAGTGCATATAATTATTAATCTTCAACTTCATTGTGTTCGGATAATAGAACTACGATATATCCTCGATCGATTGCTAACTAATTTTTAGAGCAATTCTAAAAGGAAAGGAGACTGAGAGAGTATCTTGGATATATGATTTTTTTTTAATAGCGATCTTCATGGTTGTTTTCAACTAAAACTTGAATGTTAGACCAATTGGATCTTATATATTCAAAATACTGGGTAGTTTTGGAATGATGAAGTATTGAGTTAAAGGCTCATGTATTACCAATGGTTAACAACCAATTGCATTTTGATTCAATAATGAACTAGACTCATTGGATGTGGTCATTCAAATTGAATAAAAGGAAAGGAACTTTGTTAGTATAACAAAGTAAGAAGATAAGCAAGAGCTAAATATTTTGGGGCTATAAGAAAGGGTGCTAGAAAGGATAGGAAACGAGAACAAAAGAAATGAATTCAAAATTCTATTTCTACCTTGAAGTTTATGTTAAGGATAAACGGCTTAGCAATTGAACTCATATGGTATTATATTACCGCTTGAGGTTCTAACTTTTGTTAAGAACTCAAATTTGGAATCTAAGTCTGGTTATTGACCTACAAGTGGGAAATGAAGCAAAGTTGTGCTACATTAGCTATAGGGTCATCTGTTTGTTTTAAGTTCCTTTAAAAGGCTGGAACTTAATGGCATTTTGTTCCATTAATCATCATAAACAATTTTCTGTTTGGACACAAAAAGACTCACATTCAAAGTAAACAAAAACAATCGTTGAATGTTTATTTGAACGAAATGGTCATTTATGGGTTGAGTCATATGATTGATTAATAAACAAGCAAAACTCTTGACATTCAACTTCAGAAGGTTTAAATAAACTATCTTGATTTATGTTCTACGTATCTTTGGCAATGTCATACGACCATATCAAGAAGACAACATTCTAAAATTCCATGGCAAGGATTTTTGAAAGTTGATTAATTTAAGACACATGGGTCTTACTTGTTGAACATGAAATATAAATGGACTATTGTTAGAAGGTTCTACACAATTACGTTCATGTGCCAAAGATAGATTTTAGCGGTTCTCATGAACGCCTACCACTCGCCTTAGCAGAGCCTCCTTTTAGCTTTAGAACAACTTTTATACTGACTTTTAGATCCTTATCCTTCCTTCAATTCCTGCAGAGTTTCCTCTTAGATTCCTTGGTGTAGGCTTATGAATTGGCTAGAACATCAGTAGTAATTGGGATGTATTGAGTACTTATACGGACAAAGTTCTGCTTAACAAGAGTTAATACGACAGAACCATTACGAATACGGGACAGGACTTCAATAGAAATTTAGTATACCAGAGAGGGAAGAGATAATTCAGAATATCAGAGGAGTGAGACTGAATTGATGATGGAAATTGGGGTGCAGAAGGGTTGTATTTATAGTGTAGCTAGTCGAAATAAGATAGACATTTGAAGAATTCGAGTTTCGGTAAAAATCAAATAGCAGCGCCAGAAAAAAGTGTCGTTGACCATGTGTGCGCTAGTAATTTGTAGCGTAACCCAGATAGAATTTCAAGGAATTTGAGTTTCAGTCAAAATCAAATAGCAACGCCAGAAAAAAGTGGCGCTGTCCTTGTGAGCGCTGGAAATTTCCAGCGCATGTTATGCCAGCGCCGGAAAATTCCAGCGCATGTAGATCTGCAGATTTCCAGAAAATTCGATCTTTAACAACTCATAACTTCTTCATACAAACTTGGATTCTTGCAAATAATATCTTGCTGGAAAGCTACGAAATCCAACTTTCCAATTTGGCTAGTCTCGCATCAATGGTCTTTGTAAATCTCAAGTTATGACCCAAAGAGTGAAGGTCGGTTCGTTTTGGCAAAGCCCAAGTAAAAGACTTATAACTTATTCGTTTTAAATCGGATTTGGGCTTATGATAAGTCTATGGAAAGATTATTCCTAGGCTCATATAATTATGTGATGTGTATGATCCAAATCATAATTTATAAGACAAACTTTGACTTCATAAGGATGTATCATTTGCTAAACGGACAAACGAGCGTATTCTAGGCACTCACAAGCCTATTTTAGTAACTTGGGTTACCATTTACATGCATTGTGCCAAATAAGTATGAGTTTGGAAAGTGTTATATCTGAGCTATGTTATTCTAGAGCCTGAAGGCAAGCACTAAAATATTGTGGCGCATACAGGTGTGTTGTAATGCGGACAATTGTATTATATCTTTCTATCGATGCAGCCACATATTAAGTTGTATCGGGATGCGAATGCGACTAAGTATGTGTCCAGTCTATTTTAGGAAGCTTTCTATTTATGGAAGATACTATATTTAATAGGTTTTGCTCCGGATGGTCTATTTAGTCAGTTGAGGATCGTTCTTCAGTTAATTAGAGTGCATTGTTGACAAGTGGGTAATAGTTTCATCATCGAACACATCACTTCGGGCATAGGGACAAATGTAGGCGTCTAAAATATTATAGCAAACATTTACATTTAGGTGGAAGATTCTCAGGCCGGGTACCGGTAGGGTCCATTCATGTTGGGTCAATCTTGTGTCTATTCAAAATTAACTTATTTTGTGAAACTAATGTGTTTAAACTAAATTTGATTTTGATTTGATACATTTTGGGTCAACTAATTTTAGGAATGGGTCGTTCTAGTCAGTTTCGGGTCATTATATGTCCGAGTACCGCATGGGTTAATGTACCAATATAATCTTCTTTTTTTGTTACGGACCAATTACTGAATCATACACCCTGAGAGTACCGTCCACCTAGTACTCCCGGGGAAAAACGCAGACAAAATAAAATAAAACGCGTGCGAACAAAAACACGGGCTAAAATAAAGTAACATATGAAACGACATAAATAACACAAAAATTAAAGTAACATACGAAATGAAAAAATAACATAACATAACAGCCAAAATATATTATAACTTATAAATAGACTGAAAAGTGAAGAAATATATAAAAAAAAGCTTCATTTTCCTTTCGACACTTTCTCTCTCCTCTCCATTTTCTCTCTCAACAACTGTCACAAAC
Organism: Spinacia oleracea; assembly: GCF_020520425.1. NCBI lineage: Eukaryota > Viridiplantae > Streptophyta > Magnoliopsida > Caryophyllales > Amaranthaceae > Spinacia > Spinacia oleracea. The sequence goes on along the minus strand of NC_079487.1, from coordinate 89,373,964 downwards.
AATTCACGTTATTTAATTGCACCAATTCATGTATAACCTGGTTATTCTAGTAAAATGCTTGTGTTATTTATGTTACAATGTATGTTATTTATGTAGAAATGTATGTTACTTAGTTTATATTACATTTTACTTACCGGCTTATGTTATTTCATGTTTTATGTTCCTATAGATATATTACATGTTATTTACATATTTGTAGACCACCTGCAAAGAAAATGGATAGAAGGAGAGTAGCTGTGAAACTTTCAAAAGAGGAGGCTGCTAAGAAAAAATGAGGAGGGAATTTGATGATCGGTCATGTTATTCATGGACCAGAACTGATAGTTTTGATTACCGGTGAAAAAGATGGAAAGGGAGGTGTCATTATTATTGTAAAATATGAAATAGTAGAGCCAACCAAGAAAAGAAACATGGAAAAATGTCATTAAAATCCCCAAATAAGAATACCGAAGATAAGAGAGAACAAACAAAATAGAAAGGGAAGGAATGAAGTGATGCTCAGTTCTGAACAACAAAATAATGAGAAGCCACAAACTTAATAAGTTACCCCTAGTTCAATTGATAAAACTCTTCCAAATATTGACGGTTAGAGAAGACTAAAAAGAAAACGAAAAACAGAAGAAAAAGAAAGAGGCCAAATATGATGTCATATTAAAACATTATTTCACTAGTATCATTGTATTTTTTATTTGTTTTAACATGTTAATAATTTTCATAAGCATGCATGTTAGTTCTTGCCCATAAACATATTTCTTTTAAAAATGTTATATTATGTTGTTTTTTCGTATATTTAATAAACAAATTAATAGATTTATGGTTATTAATATTTAATACGTTAGATCAATTACAAAATACATCTTTTTTCTAAACTGAAATTACTTTATAAGTTATTATTTTCCATTCAAATCATGTTAGTTCTTATTATATTCACGTTTTTTTATTAGTACACATGTTATTTTTTACTTATGCAAAGTTATTTTATTTAACTCAGCTCCCATGTCACTTATTAAAAAATTTACTAAAAAAATGAACATATAACAAAAAAAAAGTAGTAATAAGAGTTATTATTCTCAAATCACATTTTATTCTATTAATTCATATTTGCTACAAATTTTGTGAAATATATTTACTCTCTCCGTTTTTGAATGTTAGTCCTTTTTGGAACCTAAGACAATCCAACTTAAGTACACTTGTCACATGAATCTCACCTACGTGGGAAAGATAAATAGTTAAGGGGTATAATGGGGATAAATGTTTACTTGAGAGTAAACAAGTGAGTCATTTAGATATTTGCAAGGGCATAACAGAGATAAATGTTGGACAAATAAGGAAAGATTTCAAAAGTGACTAATAAATAAAAACAACTTAATACAAAAAGATGACTAACATTCAAGAACAGAGGGAGTATATAATTAAGTTTCTTAAAATTTAGAGATAATACTTTTAACTTGTGTTATTTTCCTTGAGATTTATGTTAATTTTTTTATGAGCCTTATGTTATTTTGAGCGATTTCCTTCAATATTGCTTGAAGATCCGTAAATTCCCAAAATACTCTACATTATCACTTATCTCCTACTTTACCGTCCACGTGAGCAAGACAAAGAGAAAAGTATTTATTTTTTTTTGGTTCAAAGTTGAATCGCCAACTCAAATGGCGGTTTGATTTTAGGCTAAACCGTCATTTGAATTGGCGGTTAAGTGGACCAAATCGTCATTTGAGTTGGCGGTTCAGCCTGAAACCAAACCATGGGAGGAGTTGTTGTTAGTGTGTGCCATCAACCGCCATGGAATCAATAGTTGGGACTCCATTGCTAAGGAACTCCAGAAACGTATCAACAACAACAATCGAAACGACGACGACGGAGAAAACAACCGAATGAAGATAACACCCTTGGCACTGCTCGAGGCCTAGTTTACCTTCATGTATCAAACAACCTCGTCAATGGCAACATTAAATCATCCAATGTCCTCTTACACTCCAACCATGACCCTGTTGTATCTGATTTCGGCCTCTCCTCTATCTTCTCCACCAATTCCTCCTCCCAACCACCGCATTTCTGGATAGCGAGTCCATAAGTAGTAGAAACCTGAAAACCAACATTCAAGTCTGACGTGTACAACTTTGGTGTCCTTTTAGAGCTCCTTACAGGAAAATCCCCGAGCCAAGCCTCATTAAGAGACGATGGGAACGATCTTCCTAGGTGGGTACATTCAGTTGTCCGTAAAGAATGGAACGCTGAGGTATTTGAAGTTGAGCTTATGAGATATCATAACACTGAGGAGGAAATGGTAGAATTCTTGCAAATTGCAATGACGTGTGTGTCAATTGTGCCTGATCAACGACCCTCAATGCCTAAGAACAGGACGTTGCAATTGAAGGTGAAGAGATTAAAGGAGGAGAGAAAAAGTTGTAAGGTGAAAGCAGAGGAAGTTGAAGAAGACGACGGAGAAGAAGAATAAAATTGTATAAAGTGAACCGCCAACTCAAATGACGATCCATTTAAAAGCAAAACCGCTAATTGAAATAGCGGTTTACTTGTTTCAGTCGCTATTTCAGTTGGCGGTTTTGCGCTGATTGATTTAAAAAAAACCCGGTAATGCTGACGTGGACGGTAGAGTTGGAAATAAGTGATAATGTAGCGTATTTTGCGAATTTACTGATCTTCAAGCATTATTGAAGGGAATCGCCCTGTTATTGTTGTTTTCTTCGGGAGTACCCTACTTTGTCCATTCTCTTCGCTTCAACCTTTAACTTTTTTCTCTTTTAAATCACATTCAATCTACTCCGTATTAATATTCAAAGTTGACGCAAATTTACAACATAAGATGTTTAAAATTTAGAGAGAAATACTTTTAAATCTATATTATTTTCCTATAGAATGTTATTTTACTATAAATATATGTTATTTTTCACAAAACAAAAGCCTTTTTTTTTATTTATTAAAAAGGCAGAGGACATCTTTTTAACGCGTGGAATACCATGAGGAAAGTACTCCCGGGAGTACCTAACAATTTGCGATTTTGCGGCTACGGAGTACCAAGTCCGTTTAATTTAGCTACTTCTTAGCCACTGGCCCACTGGCCACTTGTGTGAAATACAGTGGGATCGGTGGAACACTTGAGGCTTCAATTTGAAATTAAGTGGCTGAGAGAGTAAGAAATACGTGACAGAAGAGACACCAAGAAAAGAAAGATGAAGACGGAGGGAGGGGAGGAGCATGAAAAGGAGAAAACAAACAACAGAACCAGAAAACAGTCACACTACTCAAATTCAATACATATTCTCTCTCCTCCCCGGCAAATCTCCTGCAAGTTAGGGAGGCTGCAATGGCGTTGGCTTCACCAGCTACAGGATGTTTTACTGACTTGAGGAATTCACCTTCCTCCTCAAAACCTTGTTCCTTTTTCTGCAATTCTACTCACAAGCTCAGCCGTCGCAAGTTCCGAATTCGCGCCACTGCAACTGTTACTCCTCCTGGTGACACCGCTAATGGCCGGCCTACTGTCTCTCCTGTCCCCCGCAAGGTACGCTCCTCTTTCTTTTATTTTTATTTCAATTTATTCAATCAATCAATAGTTCTGACTGACAATTACGAAATTCAACCTTCAGACTGTTGGAGAGATGTCTGCGGAAATCAAGCGTATGAGGGCGCAGATGGAAGAAAATGAAGATGTGGCTATACTTATGAGAGGTCTCAGGGGACAGAATCTCTCCGACTCGCAATTTGCAGCTGATGATGTTCAACTCCGCTTGGTTGAGGTTTGTTCCTTCTTTCATTTTCCAATTTCATTATTGGATAAGTATTTAGAATCATCATATACTTTCATTTTGCAAAAAGTACAAACAGGAAACTTGTTTAGTTATTGTTGTCTTCCTTCACAATCATGCCTGCTATTGTCCAGGTTGATGAAAGCAGTGAGTTCCTGCCAACGGTATATGATCCAGCCACCATATCCTCATATTGGGGTAAGCGGCCACGTGCTGTTGCCACACGCGTTGTACAATTGCTTTCTGTTGCTGGTGGTTTTCTCTCTCGTCTTGCATGGGATGTGATCAATAAGAAAGTCAAGGAGGTAATGTTATCTTCTCATTGCCTTCTTTTGACAAGTGTAATAAATAAATATATTGAAAGCACACCAACTGGGAAGTTATGACATATTTTTCTGCTGTTTCTTATGCTCACCCTTTGTAAATCATGCTGTTTGGGACTTTGGGGGTCCTAGTTTTTTTGTTTTATTCTTATTTTTTATGACAACCTTCACAAGTTTTGTTTGCATATATGCCAGAAAGCACTGGGTGCTTCAACAGTTAGTACTAAACATGTGGCTTCACTTGTCAGGCTTAGTTATAGGTCAAGTTGCATTTTCGTTTATGTTCCATGACAGGCTTAAGATGTCGCCTTACTGAATTTTTTTTCTTAGCTAGTCAGGTGGTTAGGCATAATCGTAAGGCTGTTTATTCTTGGTCTCTCGGAACACTTCTCTGGTATTGCAGCCAATATTGGCTAGTAATCTCTCTAGTTACAACATAATGCTCTTTCAAACAGTGTCAGTTATAATTCTTATCAAAATAGAAGTTATAAGTGTAGATGTTTCCCTAGCAACAACAAAACATACTTTTAGTTATGGAATCTTAAGAACTTTTGCTCTATTCTCTTTCTTATTTGGTCAAAGAAGGCCCAGAAGTAACAATAGTTCAACAACCTATGACATATGTGGATTCCCGCAAATTGTTAAACCTTGCACCTGCTTGTGGATAGAAATCTTGTTAATGTGGATACTATTTGCCCCTCTACTCACCACTCTTTTGAATGAAGTGTATATCTTTCTAGCTTATCTTTAGTGATGTATGCTTTTAAAATGTGTTACTTAGAAGCCATGGAACAGTATGCTTTTGATAGCATTTGTACCGCTCTTTCTCTGACGGAGAACAAATAATTCTTCATTCCTAAAAAGGGTTCTGCTCCTGTATCGAGTCTGTTTTCTGTGATTCTAATGTGTTTAGTTCCCTTTTTTTTTTTATCAGAATGAAGTTGCACGAGCAATTGAATTAAGGGAGATTGTGACCTCCTTGGGACCTGCATACATCAAACTGGGACAGGCTCTTAGCATTAGACCAGATATACTGTCACCAACTGCAATGACTGAACTCCAAAAGCTCTGTGACAAGGTAATATGAGGTTTCTTTTAGTGTCTCCAATGACACTCGCCACTGAGGTTGTTCCAATGAATTCTCCAGATGTTGTAGTGTTGGAACAGTTTTCAAAGTGGGTGTGTCTTTAGGTCTCCAGTCATCTCAATTCCAAGTAAACGTCTTTAGCAATAATGCATCTGATTGTCTTCGTGATTACTCTGAAAATGGTGTTTTTAATAACTCTGTGTTTACACACCTGAATGTAGCTTTATTTCCATTACTGCATAATTTTCTCTTGCAAAGAATTTTGTGCACACTCAACAGACACCCAAAAAAAGTGGCAATAACATTCTCATATGCTCCCGTCTCCATTCCTATTGAGTTGGTTTAACTTTCCACTTTCGTCCAATCCTTTGAGTTGGTTACACTTTCTGTTTTCCCGTTCCTTTGAGTTGGCTACATTTTCTCTCGTCCATGTTTGGTAATTTTTTTAATGCTTTTATCCCTCATTACCCTACATGCAATACTCTATTTCCTACTTTTCTTACACAACTCCACTTTCAACACTCCCTTTCTTATTTTCTATTACATAAACCCCACTTACAATGCTATCTCTCTTCTTTTTCTTACACATGACCCACTTGCTACACTCTCTCTCCTCACCATAATATGCATGCCAAGAGTCGGCAATAGTTATATAACCCACTCAAAGGAACGGAGAGAGTATCTAATGTAAGAAATCATTGTGAACATATCTTGATTGTTGTAATGAAAATTTTACTTTGAGAGAATGCTAGAAAATGAGGAGTTCTTATTCTTGTGAACACTCATAATCAGAAGGTGTTGAATGTTGAGATCATGTAGTGAAGTAGGGTTTTTATTTTTATATTTTTGGGGGGGGGGGGGGGGGGTGTTAAATTTAAGAGTCTGTGTTTACTTATTTTGACTTATTTAAAGTTCTAAAATATTAGTTCAGGTAAATTCATATAAGTTTAGTTCATATAATTTCAGCAAAAATAAGTTTTTCCTAACAATTTAACGCAAAAATAAGTTTTTTTCTGAAAAAATAAGTTTAAATAAGTTGATATCAGTCGATTCAGTTGAACCAAACAGAACCTAAGTGTATGTTGCACGAAATATTAAAATACGTATATGAGAAACGGAGATATGCAATACAAGGGAACGCGGAAGCACAGTCATAATAAAGCAAAGCCTGCTAGTCATACAAGTTTCATTTTTCCGTTGCAAAACCAACATACCTATCTGAAATAGCTTAAGACACATCATTTTTGGCATGCTACTGAGGGAGTAGCATCACTAGTACCCAATAGCCATGTCAACTGGTCAAAAATAATACACAAAACACTCAATTCTAGCAATAAAACTAAAACAATACAACGTATCATAGTTGAGTTACTCCCACAAATCGTGGTGAATCACAAATTATTAAAGAAAAATAGAGGACTTGAGCAGGGAGAAGGTGTCCAGGGTATTAAGCGAGATGAGGGGAGGAGTGAGCTTCCGTTTTCCTTGCAAATCTTTCCAACAGTGGAGGCATTTAAGTTATTAAAAGTGGAAGCAAAATGGATCCCTCTAATGCCCTTCCTTTTCTTTCCTCATTTCATATTTAAATAAGGGCAAAAAAGACCCCTCACTCTTTCCCCCTCCACTTCCCTCCAAATTCCCTCATCCAAAGTTATAAAACACTATCGTCATTAGTTGTATACTTGTATCCAACTATATTTATTTTTACTAATTCTCTTTGTTTTCATTTAGATCCCAAATTGAGAAAACCAAGCTACATATATGTGCCACTAGCAGCATGATGTTGAGTTAAAGGAGCTGGTTGCAAAGATGAAAGGGTTAGATTGGCCCTGGGGCGTGGGTTAAGGGGACTTTGGTGACTTTTGATCAGGGATTTTTTGTATTTTGTTTTTGAGCAATTACTCTAACTCAATGATATATGCCACCTTCTATGATTAAAAAAAAAAGTAACTGATCAGATGCAGACAAAAGATTCATTTGTTCTTTTGTCTGTGGGATGTAATGGACTAAATCAAAATGGCTCTTAAAACCTCTTCGCTTCCTTTCCATGAAGTAGAAGATGGTCTTCCCGTTGTTGTCACGTTATGGCTTTTGGGTCAATTGGAAACAACCTCTCTGCAATTGCAGGGGTAAGGTTGCGTACACCCGACCCCCCCTTACCCCGCTTCTTGCGGGAGCCTCTTTGAGGCAATGGAGTAATGATAATGATAATGAATGATCAGATGTTTGGCTCAAAATAAAACCATCTTCACTGGTGGCTATGTAGGAAATGATATGTAAAAAGTTGGTTTCTTAAAGTGAACCAAATAAATAGATATTATCTGACAAACATTCTAAAAGTGATCCTAGTAATTATAAAAATAAAAGGAGAAAGAACAAATTTTCTTATCGGCTGAGTGATGTATAACCAGCATTGAGGTACTACCCCTCGCAGGCCTCATGTATGTATCAGCAAGGTTTATCTCAGATTACAATCCATTTCAACTATTGTTTTTTTATTTCCAGAATAGCTATTTCAAAACGTTTACCACATCAATAAATATGCCTGTCTGGTCAGACCGTTACCATTTTATTATATCTGATGATTTTCCCTCTTTGGCAAAATTTTAAGGTGCCATCATTTCCGGATGATATTGCGATGGCTTTCATAGAGGAGGAGCTTGGGAGTCCTTGGCCTGAAATTTATGACGAACTTTCACCCTCTCCAATTGCTGCTGGTATTCACCATTTTTATTGGTTATTTGAAAGAACATTTTATTTGAAGAATACTGGTAACTGATTATGTGCTTTAAAATGTTGTTTCAGCATCTCTTGGACAGGTTTATAAAGGCCGATTAAAAGAAAACGGGGATCTAGTTGCTGTCAAAGTGCAGAGGCCTTTTGTTCTGGAAACTGTTACAGTTGACTTGTACATCATTCGAAACTTGGGATTGGTTCTTCGCAAGTTTCCTCAGGTAACGTTTCCGAACAATATTTGGCTACATTGGTCTTCCACTCTTCCCAGTTTGTTGATTGTCTCATGAGTCATGGACATGAACTAACATGTTAAGATTGTTAACTATGTTTTTGGGACTTGAAGTATTATGCTGCTCTTAAGGGATGAACATTGCTACTTTCAGGAATTTGCTTTTCTTTGGTTTGGTTCCAACTTTTTCTAGTTTGAAGAGTCCAAATGAAATGTCATCTCATGGTTCAATACACGTACTTTGATTAAAAAAGATATATATCGTAGGATATTATTGACGAGATAAATTCTCACTTGAGGATAATTCTGAGAAGTGAGAACCTGCCGCTGAAGTTTATTATTAAAGGGGATAATTCATGCGTCTCAAAAATGCTCTTGTTGGAGGGAGTTCAATCTGGATCTTATCTTGAATAATTGTACCTAATTCTCAACAAGGCTATCTAGTCTCTTTAGAGTCAAAGTCAGTAGGGTTTGTTCAAAATTTGGATTAAGTAGTGTATGATGTTGGATTTTTTTAAAAGGCCAAGTATAAGAGTTCAATCATTTAATGTTGCTTTGATTGTTAGCTTTTTACTCATCATGTTGAAAGTATCTTGATGTGGTGGAATGAATAAGTGGTTGAAAGTAGGAGTTTTTTTAGGATGATAAAGAAGTAACATTTTTAAGTGAGGCATTTGGAAGAATTTGGTGATATTAAGTGAAAAAGGGATTAATCGATTATTCATGATAAGGGGGAAAGTGAAGGTCTTCTAATTGCAAGCTGGAGCATAATTAAGCCAATATAACGAATGAGCTTTTCTACTTTTTGTTACTTAAAGAAAGTAGAAGTAGATTCCGTTAAAGTGTAAGTGGGCTAAAGAGAGGGCACTTGATCATGTTTGTCCGTTGGGGTTGTTAATGGGAGTAGAATGAGGAGTTTTATTAAAATGGGATACTATTTGGGAAGAGGATTTTATTGCAATAAATTATTTTTGAAAGATACCAAGGGGGTGTCGCCCATATGCAAAAAGGTGGGCTGTACACGAAAAGCTTATCCCCTCAACCTATGTGAGGGCGTTTATGTCTAAAAAGTCAAGAAAAGTAAGTAATACTCAGTTTCTATTACGTCTACTATAAAAAAAAGCCTCAATATTGAAACTTGAAACCTTAATGGGGAAGCAAAACTTTCAAACATGGAACGTTCTTTTACACTTCAGCAAGCCAATTTTTCTTTTGTCCTTTTTCGGGCAAGAACATCTTTTCAGCAAAGCTGTTGATGAAGCCCGAAGAGAAGAAACCTAAGGTCTAAAGGGTAAAAGTTTATTATGAGACTCTTCCTCCATATGTTACAAATTGCAACGAGTTGCAAAGAAACTCAAGTTAACAACTTCTCAAACAACTTTTCAATCTCTGATAATCAATGTGGATGCTTTTCATTGATCTACTTATTTATAGTAAAGATGAGGAGACCGATTGTGCGCATTTGGAAGTTTCCTTGGCGGTGTTGCTAACCACTGGTTGTATGAAAATTATATAAATTGTGAGTTCAGCAAGGCCAAAGCGTATTTGAGCCATGTTACTTCTGTCAAGGGAGTCTTTTTGACAATGGACAAAATCAGGGTCATGATAGATTGGCTCACTCCTCGCAATCATTGAGTTACACGATTTTTGGGATTAACGACCTATGGTGTAAAAACTTGCTCAGTTAACAAATGTTCAGGTCTACGATACGGGATAGGCGAGAGAAACAAGGGGTTTACGGGAGTTAGGTATAGTCAGAGAAACAATTTAGTGAGAGATTCAATAGGGTGTGAGGAAGTTAAGGATGTTTGTGCTTGTTGTCTTTGTATTTCGGAGAGAACGCAGCCTCTTGAATGCTGAGCTAATGTTCCCTATTCGGCATTATTTAATACAACACCCCTTTATTGTCGGTCATATTCGTCTTCTCTCTTCAATTACGTCTTTTGTACTTCTTCTTCTTCCCTTCTATTTCCCCTGTTCTTCTCTCTCATACCAGGCCGCCCAACACATTACAGTTGTGTTCAATAGATAATACTTAGATTTTCTGGATATTTGAACGACTAAAATGCAGTGTGCATAGTATGCATTGATCATGGTGGCATGGCTTTCTCAAAATTGGTGTTATTTGATACTTATCTTCCTATTTTGTGTTTGTGTCACTGTTTCCTATTCTAGGGGAGGGTAAGTTTATTATTTATGTTTATATCACTACAGAAAAAACTGTAAAGTATCCAACATCTCTGTAATGCCCATTCTCCATAAACTGTATTGTATGGTGTGTTGGTGTGTTCAATGCCTCCGCACTGAGGAATAATGTCTGACATCTTGTTCAAAGTGACCTGCTTGTTGGTTTTGTTATGGGGACCTTTGTTTAGGCTGATTGATTTTTGCATATGATATCTGATCTCTTCCTTTATGTACATGTCCGCAGATCTCCGTTGACGTGGTTGGTTTGGTCGATGAATGGGCAGCACGTTTCTTTGAAGAGCTTGATTATATTAATGAGGGTGAAAATGGTACACGTTTTGCTGAAATGATGAGAAAGGACCTTCCACAGGTTACTCACTGCACCCCTATTTTTATTTTATACGCTAAGTAATAAAGAGTTATAAAGACACCAAGGGGGTGCCACCGATGTACAGAAGGAGGCCTGTGGACAGAAAAATTCCTGCCCTTGAGCTGTCATGAAGCAAATTATGTATGAAATCAGGAAACATCAGGTATCACCCAGGATCTAACACTTGACTCCAGCTAAACAAAGGGGAATTCGAAACCTTGACCAGGAGGGAGAACCCCCCCCCCCCCCCCCTATCCAAGGGGTGATTCCAAATCAATAACTGTTATTGATGAATAGTACAAATCATATGGCAAATCGTAATAGACTTTTAAGATATACATTTAACTTTCAATTTTTGTTTTAAGCTCACATTGATAAGCCTAGTACATAATCACTGATAGGATCATTCCTGAAATTCAAAAAAAATGAATGAGCGCCGGAATGCTCATTTTTTTTTTCTAACTTCAAGGAATTTCTCTCTCCGGTGATTAAAGATGGAAACCCCACTGCACAACTTGAGCCAGAATTGTTGAGGCCCGGACCGATGGTGCAGCAAGCTTTTCGGTGGTGGCCAGTACCATGCAGCTGCTTCAAAGCCAACGTGATGTTCCTTGGTCAGATGACCAAAATATTGGCAGCCCACTGGGGCGGATTCGGGTAACAATGGCTCGGGGGGTTAGGAAAAGTATCTCAGCCGGCCCACCCCTGACCTGCTGGGTTGGGTGGCCGGGTGCCGTCTCATCAATTAGCGTAGATTAATAGAAATTTTAGGCTCACAAATGAAACTCATCGGTTCATCAAGTGGAGTGAATTTCTTTCCTTGAGCAGGGTTTCTTGGTGCAGTTTTACGTCTTATTTCTTGCCCTACCATTTGACAATCCTCCATTCAAATTATATTCTGTTAACCTCATATTTTATTCATTTAATTCACTTTCTTCTTTTCTTTTTTTGTTTCCACCTTATTTTAGTTTTCCTACCGATTTATTTACAAAAATGCCATGTTATTTGCACTATTCACAAATAACAGTTATTGATTTATACTTTTCCCTATCCAAGCGCACCACCAAATTGCCAATGGAACCATCTCCCACCCATGGGCCAACTAAACTTTCTCATCCTTCTTTCTCAAGCTGTTTGTATTTTACTGACATCCGAACTTTTTGTTAACAAAGGTAACTCTATTTATCACTATTTCTGCTGCTGCTATTATGATTGCAGTAGCTGGCTAAGTAGACGACTATGTTCATTTGAATTCAATGTCCCTCATTGATGGGTATCATGCATGTTTAAATGCTGAAGCGGCTCTGCCTCTATGCTTTTTCATGGAGTCGTTATTCAAATTACTGCAAGTGTGCGACGTGAGTGAGTCAAGAAAGTTCAATACTTATCGCAAATGGAATAGAGTACTGTGGTTTATAAGCAAGAAGTTAAGTCAGTAGAATTTTCCCCTGTCCTCCAACCTCTGACTTTCTCTTGTCAAACACCCAAACATTTCGGTAAATATCAATGTCTATGAACTTGGTTTTCTGAAATAGAACTGTTGAAGACACTCTTCTTTTACAGAAAAAACATGAGAAAATAGTCCAATTTATTAACCTATTATGACTATCAGCAGCTGGGATTTGGGAGCTTCTAAATTGTGACGAAGAGCAAATCATCAACAAAAATTGTGTCTAGTGTAGTTGAAAGATACCAGAAATCAATAAGCAGAAGGCACATATAAGGGTTGGACGGATGAATGTATGTATGCTCTTGGATATATAGATTTCCTCCAGCTTCCCTTTTTCACCTAGATCCCCTCCGTGACTTTTTGACACAATTCTTTATTTCTTGTTAAGCTGCAATCATGACTTCATCAGAACTCTATCCCCCTTGGGTTTGTTAGAGCTGACATATGTGTGCCAACATCTTCCATGAGCATATCTTGTTGTCCTATTTATACAGTCTGTCTTAAATTATATTTTTCTCTCCACCTGCCTAACTTATTCTTGTCCTTTCAGGTGGTTGTACCAAAAACCTACAGTAAGTATACTTCAAGAAAGGTTCTTACAACTCAATGGATAGATGGTGAAAAGCTGTCGCAAAGCACAGAGAGTGATGTTGGTGAGCTGGTTAATGTTGGGGTTATATGCTATCTGAAGCAGGTATAACTGGATAACGTTTTTAGCATTATCATATTCATCTATTTAATGATAAACTCAAAAAGTATTTTTGAATCATTTTTGCTGCACATATTTCAAGTGTTAAAGATGGTTAACTCTCGGATTAATGTCGGTTAATATCCTATGTTATTATATCTGTTCCCTTTTCATTTTTTGGAAGAGTTATTCACACTTCACTTTGGATATTAGGTAAATATGTGTTGTTTGATACTTTGGTAGTCACCGTGAAAGCTGTGCCACTTTACATTGTGCGCATTATTATCTTAAAATTGTTGTAACCCGGTTCCACACTTCCACTAACCCATACCATATGTGCCCTTTTTAGAACTGAAACAAAACAAAGATTTCAGATGAAGACAAATAAATACGAGTATTGATTTTTTTTTTTAAAGAAAAGAGATAAAATTTTGGTTGAGCCTTATGTTATCACTTGTTCTAGATGTAGTTAATAGTTCAATCTCTCTTCTTCCCCTACCCTTTCCCAAACATTTACTGAGAATTATCCCTTTGATGAAATTGTATGCAGTTGCTTGATACTGGATTTTTCCATGCTGATCCGCACCCCGGAAATCTAATTCGAACTCCTGATGGGAAGTTGGCAATACTTGATTTCGGTAATATTTTGATATGTGTGTCATGTGACATTTAAGTTTGTATGCTACTTTCACTTGCATTAGTATCGCCGTTTTAGAACTTTATAGTTACGAATTTACAATTACATTCTCCCCATCCCTTATTAAATAAGAAAGAGAAGTCAAGGAAAGATAAATGCATCTCGAAAATGCAGTGCATTACTATAGCCCTATTGAAGCCTCAAAAAGAATTTTGAACCCTTGGGCCTTGACATCTATAAACTCTGATCTCTAAGATATGCTTGTCCAGTTGTCCTTTGTTATACCATGTGCATCACTAGATTGTGCAGAACTAGTAATCTAACTATCCTTAGACATATCATGGTTGAAGTGTTGAACACAACATGTCCTGTATTTAAACCCAATATTGTCCTGGAAAAAAAAATTAAGGATAAGTGTTGAAGAGAGAGAATTCCAAGGACAAAAGAGTTAGAGTGTTTCTTCCACCTCTTTACACCTCTTTACACAAGCAACATCAAGTTGCAAAATTGAAATTTTCAAGTACGTCTGTGGAGCTCTTCTCTTAGATACTGCCCATGCAAAGAAAGCAATGCTTTAAGAAATACTACAGATTTTTTTTGTCTGTGGGTGACACCCCTTTAGTATTCCTTTATTTTATTTTCCTTAACAGTAGCTTTGAAAAAATAACTGATGTTGGATATTTGTGGTTTGGAACGTACTGTTTAATGCTCTTCATAAGGCATTGGAGTATTAAAAATTCTTTTTGCGGGTTGCATATTTTAGGGAATTCTGATGAGAAATGCCTTCTTTTTACATAATCTTTTTCATCACTGGAAAGAACTGAAGTCCATTATTTCGTTCTAGCTCTACAGTAGGCCACTTTAATTGATTGTGTATATGTACATTGTTAACTGATGGTGAATACTTTTCACTTTGGAAGTTGAAACCTTTTTTTAATTACAGCAGTTGTTTTGTTATTGTTTGAGATTAAAACTAGAGGTTATAAATCACCCCACAATTACTAACAGGTGGAACTAGCTTCTGGAAGATACTTGTATTTAGCTAAATTTGATGTTGAGATTCTTGTAAACCGTTACTTTCCCTGCTAGTTTGATTTGCAGTTACGGACTGAGATCGTAACTCTGACTGGCTATTAGATTATGGTAACAGTTCCGAATGACAGTTGTTGACAAAGAGAGGTTTTTTATGTTGGAAAACCTGAGCTTTTTGGAGAGTAAGAATTTAAGTGAGGTAAGGATTCGTTTGTACAAAAGTGGGGCTATGTTGAATAAAATTGTTTCTCAAGACTCAAGGACTGTCTTCGAGATTAGAACTCCAATTTCCTTGATGTGTTGTCTTATTTCATCAACTTCTTAGGGCCTTGCTTTTCATGATTGTCTACACTCTATAGATGGATTTGATACTTTAACAGCTCGGTTTATGTTCTGATTTTATCAGAGGCGTGATTCTAACCCAGAGAGAGAAAAGGACACTCTCATTTATTAAAAGTGACTTAGAACTTGACAGAGATTTAACAAATAAAAGAATAGTTGCACTAAGAGAGTACAGTAAAAACAAGTTGTTCACAAGATTGAATAAATTAATGATTGCTGAGTTTTCACGGGATCTCAGATGAACCAACCAGGCGCCAATCAGAACATTATTAGATCAAAAGAAAAGAAAATGATACCGGATGTGCAAACCTTAGTTAAGTTCTTTGTGGACTTGAGTGAGTTGAATCTCTTCCATCTTCTTATTTGGCTTTTCTCTAAAATGCACCATAAGAGCCCAAATACCTTCGTGGTTTCCCTGCCCCAAGGATCGAAATAGGAGACTTGGAAGAAGTAAATTAGCCTAGATTAAGAGTAGTAATATACTGTAAAAAAAAGAGAATAGTCATATAGTTTTCCTATTTACTGTAGTATAGATATCAGAGATGCACCAATGTAACAGCTTTTGATGTGCCATCTTATGAGTATGCTAGTTCATGTGTAAGAAAAATATGTTACCTTGCATGCTGGGCTAGTGAGTCTTTTAAAGTATAACTCTGCTGCAACAGGCTTGGTTACAAAATTAACTGATGATCAGAAGTATGGGATGATTGAAGCAATTTCTCACCTAATTCATCGAGATTATGAAGCTATAGTCAAAGACTTTGTGAAACTGGATTTCATATCAGAGGGGGTTAATTTGGAGCCCATTTTACCAGTTCTTGCTAAAGTTTTTGACCAAGCACTTGAAGGTGGGGGAGCGAAGAACTTCAATTTTCAGGAGCTTGCATCAGATCTGGCACAGATAACTTTTGATTATCCATTCCGTATACCCCCTTATTTTGCTTTGATAATTCGAGCGATAGGGGTGTTAGAAGGCATTGCTTTGGTTGGAAATTCCGATTTTGCTCTCGTGGATGAAGCCTACCCATACATTGCACAGGTACCTGCTTTATGCTGGGGAATTTTTCAGTGAAAATGACGTCTTATTCATTGGTGTTCTGCATTTTTCTTACAATCATTACTTTTTAGGTTGATATTCAAGTAATTCTAGCTATTTTATTTCTATGGATTATATAACGGCTGTAAAAGAATCTGCAGCTGGCTGACAACGGAAGAATTAGATTTATAACATATATCTAAATCCTTTGATGTTGTCTCCAGACTTGCCACTATATTACTGAGAAGTGAGAACAATTTTTTGGACTCCCAATTGAACTCTATACATGCGGCTATACTTTGTGTGAGGGGTTTATCAATCATTGTAATAGAAGTTTTATCTTACCAATTTGCTATAGCTGCTGTCAACTTCCTTAGCTAAAACTTAAGAGAGTTTGTTAGATTTACACAATGCAATCCATCATTAGCAATCTTGATTCTTGCATCTTGATTCATTAATTCTTAGGCTCCAAGTGGGCTTAGCATTCAATTCTGAGTTGTGGTGGAGCAAGGAGTTCATGTTGGTGTCTTTGGGGTAGTAATGTTGGAAGTGTAAAAAGGTGATTTTTTTTTTGTTCAAAAGTATTTTGATTTTCTGGTGTTGGGGTTTGAAATTCCCAAGGGAAAGGAAAAAGGAAGAATCTTTAAAGACCCTCAGATCCCTTTACCTTTTGTAAATATTTTTAACTTCCTTTAATTTAGCATATTGAATAAACTTAAAGGGCTAAAAGCATTCTTCAAGCGTGTCTAAATGCGAGGTGCGGACGTGTGCTCGGGCAGTAGTCTCATCTCCTCAAACAGCCTAGGCACAGTATGGACGATGAGGCGAATCACAGAGGTCTGGGTCTCCCCCCCCCCTCCCAACCCGGTTTTCATTCTTCTTTTTAATAAAAAGCGTATTCATGGAAAATCTTTTGCTATCTGGAGCCCCTCATGCTTTCTAAAACTAAGATGAATTTGTAGTGATCCAATTGTAAACAGTTAAAATTCACCTTAGGGGTAGAAAATTTCAAAAAGGTGATGACGATTAAGTAGATCTTTCTCCTTATCCTCCCCTATTTCCTAACAACTTGGTCGATCAAACTGTTATTTTACTGAAGAATTGATTTTGTGAATTACGTTTTTGGATTATCTTGGTTTCTTTCCTTGATTTTTAACTGACAGCAGTTTGTTATTCATTAATTTTACATATTTCCAGAGGCTCTTGACTGATGATTCTCCACGTTTAAGGAAAGCTCTTCGATATACCATCTATGGTAAATCTGGAGTTTTTGATGCTGAGAGATTTATCGATGTCATGCAAGCTTTTGAAACTTTCATTGTGGCTGCCAAAAGTGGAGGAGGAGAGGATTTGAATGGTAGAATGGCTGAACTTGGCATTCTCCAGACCGAACAGAGTAATGATTTTGCTGGTATTTCTTTAAATTCACCATTGAATCAGCAGGTTCAGACAAGAGCTGCTTTATCATTTCTGCTATCTGACAAGGGAAACTTTTTCCGAGAATTTCTTCTGGACGAGGTATGTCATGTCTGTTGATGCAATATTAATTATATGGTAGCTTTATTAGTATAGATGCTTTATATGTTTCAAAATCCATTGAAGCATCACATTATGTACATGTGAAATCAAAGGTTTTAATAACGTGGTAAAACGTAATATTACATTGGACATGCAAAGCACATCCTGTATGCACTTATTGGATAGACATTCAGTCAAGGGTTCAGTGCTCTGCTCTAGTCATCAAGTCCTTTTTTTCTATTTTTTGGGGGGTGGGGTGGGTGAGTGGGATGTAGATGGAGATGAGTAACGTATGTAATACTCCCTTAGTTGTGGCAGCTACTTTATTCCATATGCTGCAATAGGACAGACAACTTGTCCTACAAACCACAAACCAATATAACACTATCTTTGGATAAGTAAAAATGGAGAGAAAGGGAGGGAAGGGAGGGAAACAAACTCCCTTGTTTGGATAAAAGGTTGAGGGAAGGAAAGGGAGCGATCCATTTTCCCTCCCTACTCAATAAACACCATCCCTCCAAATTGGAGACCATCCCTCCAAATTGGAGAGATTTGGAGGGAAAATGACGATCTCCTTCGCCCTCTCTTTCTTTCCCCTCCCCCCCTTCCTCCTCTTTTTCTCTCTTTCCTAGCCCTTCTATCTTGCTATCCAAACACACTGTAAGCCCTTCTAGCTCATTTTATGCATGTGCCCGAAGGCTAGCCATCCAAAGAGTACTTTTACACTTTGTTTGGTTAGCATTTGCGAAGAGGAAAAAGAGGGAAGAGGAAGGGAAGTGAGGGGAGGTGAGGGGAGGAAAAGATCGAGCTTCCATATTCCTTCCAAAATCATTCCAACATAGAGGGATTTGATTTATCAAAAGGGGGAGGAAAATGGATCCCTCCAATTCCTTTCCCGCCCCTATGTCTTATCCAAATAAGGGAAAAAATATCCCTCACTTGCCCTTCCCTCCCTTTTTCTCCAAAATTTTCTATCCAAACATAGTGCTAGTGTAGTATTTTTTTACCATCATTTGGCGTAGGCTCTTAGGTACCGCAACATTCTTGTTGAGCTTAGTAGCTGATCATACACGTGTCCTTTTGACTTGTTTCCAGCGGAAATCCTTCTTCGTTAGGCAGCCGTGTTCTTCCATCCACATGCTTACACGGTTGTGGAGTAACTGTTGCACTTTTTGTAAAATTGAGACTGACTCTTTGGGTCACAGCTAGACTTACATTTCCCTTAAGGACTGATGACAACTACCCCATAAACAGAAGTCCTTTCACCGCACTTTGTCTTCACTTATGCAGGCACTTGGAACTTCCTACAAGGTTACCCATCCAAAGGCTATTCTATCCTACCACACTATTTTAAGAACATCTTAGCATATGAACGTTTGAAAGAAAGTGCACTTTGTTGGTATAGGTAATGCCCCCATCAAGAAATTTAAACCATCGCTTTGGTGTTAGAGCATGAGGAAGGTAGAGGAAATGGCTTTCATACATAGATCAAACCATCAAGTGTGGAACCTACTGAGGCTAGGGAGGTCCTAGATGTAGGCTTATCCTCGAACAGTCCAAAATTTTTAAGGGAGATTTCTTTTTATTCATATGTTGCTAAATTATAGGCAAAAAATAAAGAATCCATTTACAAGTTCGAAATCTGCTTTGATGTGTATTAGTCCCATTTCCCTACAACATAGTGGTTTATGCATGATTTTGGAGTTTTGTTAGGCCTTTTTTTCCTGCTCCATATAGGAGTAGGAAGAAAGGTAAGGCCAGCTATAAATATAGTGTTCGGGTTGTACATTCAAGGTAGACGATTACTGGTAATTTTGTAAGTGTGAGCTTCCTTGTTAGAGGGATTCAAGTGATTCAATTCAATAAAGAGTTTAGTTTCTCATACTTAAGGACTGATGACAAGTTCATATTGGTTTTTGCGCAAGAAAATGTACGGAGTATAAATTTTCAAACAGCATAGATAGTGTTGGCAATAATATGAATTTTTCGTTGGACTTTCAGCTGGATTATGCTTTATTGGGATTCTTTTATTTTTCACTGATGTTTCAATGTCTAATTATTTGTTATGATGCATATATTTCCTGTGTTATCCAGATTGTGAAAGGCATTGATGCAGTGACAAGGGAGCAGCTGGTAAAAGCAACGGCTTCCCTTGGTATTGCTCCTGTATTAAGTATGGTTCCTGCCTTTGGGCCCATCAAACCTGCAATGCTTCTACCTACTATCAATGCGGAGGACAAAATCATTCTGAACAATGTGCAAAGGGTAGTAGAGTTCCTTGTAGCTGGAAGCTCCCTAGCAAGAAAATCAAATGAGGTACGTTATACTCTTCCAGAACATACACTTCATCCCATATTTCAGTGAGCTGTTGTTTTACGTGAAAGGGTGCACCGTTTTCCTGGTGCATGTAAGAAATTTCAGATTGGTTAATGAAATAAAAATCTAACTGAACAAATCCAAAGGCTTTGGCTTTGATTTTGCAAAACTATTTTGGTGACAAAATGGAAGTAGATAGCTCTTGTAAATAACCCAACCCCCAGTTGAGCAAGAAATGTCATACTAATTCCTTTGTGAATGTTGACAGGCCATAAATGTTGATCAGGCAACAAGAGAGCTTCTTTCTCTGTTGCCAGGTTTGTCTGCTAAAGTATTGCCCGAAGTAGCTAGTCGGCTGGGTTCAAGAGTGGCAGCACGGTTTATTCGAGATACATTGTTATAAGTAGTTACAGACTCACAGTTCGTTGAAGCAAAGTGTACAATCTCTCATCCTGCCCGGCCTTATGCTGTGAAAGCATTCATCAACTGAGTACTCCGTATATATTATCTTCGCCCACACTTATACAACTACACCTGACAGCAAAATATCGGTGAGACCCTTATGAAAACCATTAAGGATGCAACAGTCACTAAGTGTACATGTTTACTCTAATTTCTTTTTGAAATATATCCAATAA
Source organism: Spinacia oleracea (assembly GCF_020520425.1). Lineage (NCBI taxonomy): Eukaryota > Viridiplantae > Streptophyta > Magnoliopsida > Caryophyllales > Amaranthaceae > Spinacia > Spinacia oleracea. Next base: position 89,353,605 of record NC_079487.1, on the reverse strand, counting down.
TACTATCAACAAAATATGAAAAAGTAATTCAGGAGAAGAAAAGTCATTGATTATTTGCCTTTCTTTGTCTCTGTCTTTGTCTATCAATGAAATAGTGGAGCGCTAAACCCCGCCCTATTAATACACACCCGCCCTATTAAATGTCACCATTACCCCTCCTTATATTACCCCTTCATGTTTTACCTTTTACCTTAGCTTACTTTTACTCACCATCTTACCTTCAACCTTACCACCCACCTTCAACCTTCCAAGATTCCGCCGACCACCACTCCGGCATACCTCCTACAGACCCCCGGCCATACCTCCGGCGACCCTTTTTTTTTTTTTTTTGTCCGGTAAAACTTACAGAGGCTTCTTTAGTTTGAGTTTCCACCATTGTAGAGACTTCTGCAGTTTAAGCTCGTACCATGGTAGGAGCTCAAACTGCAGAAGTCTCCACCATGGTAGAAGCTCAAAATGAAGAAGTCTCCCTTGGTAGAGACTTCTTCGTTTTAAGCTTCCGCCATAGTAGAAGCTTAAACAATAGAAGTCTCCACCATGGTCCGAACTTAAAACGAAAAAGTCTAATTAATTTATTTCCAGAATAACTATTTCCATTCAACACTTAGTTACCAAAACTATTTCGTATTTAATATCACAAATTAAATAAAAATAATCGAATTACATTTTTTTTAGCATGGAGACTTCTACGTTTTAAGCTTCCACCATGGTGTAGACTTATTCGTTTAAAGCTTCCACCATGGTAGAAGCTCAAACAACATAAGTATTCGCCATGGTGCGAGCTCAAAAAAAAAAGTCTAACTAATACTTTTGGAATAATTATTTCAAATTCAACAATAATTAAAATCGAATTAATATGCAGGCTTCTTCATTTTAAGCTTCCACCATGGTAGAGACTTCTGAAGTTTGAGCTCCTACCATGGTACGAGCTTAAACTGTAGAAGTCTCTGCCATGGTAGAAGCTTAAAAAGAAGAAGCCTCTGTAAGTTTTAACGGACAAAAAAAAATTATCTTTTGGGATGACGTAGATATTCCCCGGGATGACTCGTACATGTAAGAATTTTGACGCATTTTTTTGCCGGAAATTTGCGTCGTCGGAAAAAGTGCTTGCCGAAGTGGTGGAAGCCGTTGGATTTCTGTCGCCGGAATTTTGGCTGGAGGTCCGGCCATAGTGGTGGCTGCCGGAATGTTGGAAGGTTGAAGGTGGGTTGTAAGATTGAAGGTGAGTTGTAAGGTTGAAGGTAAGATGGTGAGTAAAAGTAAGGTAAAAGGTAAAAGGTAAAAATAAAAGGGGTAAATATTAAGAGGGGTAGTTAGGACATTTAATAGGGCGGGTGAGTAATAGTGGGGCGGGGTTTAGTAACCCCCATGAAATATGAAAAAAGTAATTTTTATTTAAGAAAAATGGAAATCCCAATTCGTTTGCAGCTATGACATATTTAGTAGCTATGGAAGAGCATGTTTTGGATATACATTCCGTCAAAGTTGTTTGAATCTGCGATATACATGGAAGTAGAAGCTTCAAACAACTAAACGAGTCGATTGTTTTGTGTCCTCGAATACTCCATCAACTTACCTTTGATTTTGCATACCATTTTTTGTTATTTTGTTATTTTGTTATTTTGTACTCTTGATTTGTTTTGAATATAGAATATTTGGACTCTTTAAAAACCCCGTCAATAATTTTACCAAAGTGTATTTGCTCAGTCATGTCGCCGTTCGGTGAGTGAAAACACCTTTTACTCTTCTTTACGTGGTCAGTGGGCAATAGACTGTGGTGTGCATATGCTCATTGCGACAGAGTACAAACAACCAAAAGTGATGACCATGTGATTTGTGCACCTAATTTACACCGTAAACAAGTGCAACTGTAGAAATGGGTTGGCCAATCTCGGGAGATCCAAAGTCATTGGGTACGTACCAATAAACACCTACGCTGCTACGTGTACTTGTTTTTTTAGATTTCAGTATCATTTAATTCAGTATAGTTCAATTCAGTTCAAATAAATTTAATTCAATCCAATTAAATAAAGCTCAGGAAAACATAACCCAATTATTGAATAAAGTTACCCGTATTGGTAAATTAAGTCAAAAATGGTACAGAAAAGTATATGATATTTCATGATTTAGTCCATAGACGAGGGGTCCTCAAAGATTTTGGAAATATAGTGTTGTCGATTAGCGGAGAAATTTACGGTGAGGAGGGGAGGGTGAATGTGCACAAAGCACAAGGTGCTGCCTATACTGTCCAAGCCTTTGAATTTTTGACTACTTGGTTGGAGATTATATCACCACACATAAAGAATAAATCTTACATGAAATAATTACTCTCCCCTCCCTTGAGGCAATTTTGTTTTAGGGGACTGTAAAAACTGTCATTTCATTTAAGGTGTGTTGATATTGAGTTGTCTTTGGAGTATTACTTTTCCTTATAATTCATCTCTTTATTTTTAGTTGCCAAACACTTTCTTATAAAATGATAATGATAAGAAAATTTTGTGAAACACTTAGGGCTGCAAATGAGTCGAGCCGAGTCGAGTAATAACCTTATCGAGCTAAGCTTGTCAAGGAACATTGGTATTCGAGCAGGCTCGAGCTTGAACGAGCTTTAATTTTTTTTGTTCGAGCCAGGCTCGTTTAATAAAATACTTTCTCGGGCTCGGCTTGAGCTTGCTCGTTTGTATTTCGAGCTCGAGCTCAAATTTTAACGAGCTTTAAACGGGTTTTAGTAAATGATCGAAAACCTATTCAATTCAAGGGTACTTATAGTGGCCATAAAGATTGACGAAATATGAAGAAGTAGCTAATTTGGAAGTCCAGCAAAATTCTTGTTGATTGTCGTGATTGAGAAGACTAAAAGAGGAAGCAGGAAATATGAATGTATAATTGACAAAATTCAAGCAAATATGCATTGACTATTGAGTTTCTAGATATATAATTCCTAAAATTTGTTTACTTTTTACCATATTAAATTTAGACTTTACCATTATACAAAATAATACATATTCTATATTTAAATTTGTATTATTCAATTAAAATATTTTACAAGCTATAACGGAGTTATAAACGGGCTACTAACGAGTTACAAAAGAGATATAAACGGGCTGTTCGTGAACAATAACGAGCCGAACGGGATGTTGTTCGAGTAAAGCTCGTTTAACAAACGAGCCTTAAATATTTGCTCGAGCTCGTTCAATTGCTTAATGAACGAGCTTTGACCGAGCTTGTTCGCGAACGTCCTAGCTCATTTGCACCCCTAGAAACACTACTTTTAAGTTTGGTGGTTTTGTGAATTGCTACCTTATAAAAACTTTTTAAAATTTAACTACCTTACAAGTTTGGTTTGTTTTTCTAACACTGAAGTTTTTCGTTAATGTTTTCCGTCATGTATTTTTTCTATTCTTTTAAATATCTCTGTTCATTTGTCGTTTTATTCATTTGCCATATTAATTAACCGTTGTAGTGGAGTTCAAAGACGGAAAACATTAATGAAAAACGTCAAATGGTAGTGTAAGTCAAACAAACCAACCTTATAAAGTAGTAAAATATAATTTTCATTTTAAAAGGTAGCAATTCACAAAACCACCAAATTTAAAAGTAGTATTTCACCAAATTTCCTAATGATAATGGCTCTTTAGTTACGATGTTACTGTTTTATTTTTTTTATTAAAATTACAACATTGCTCTTGTTTTCTCCTTAATTTTTTTTTTCTTAATCTACTATCTAAGTGGGAACCTAAAGGTCAAGTTCACAACAAAGCAATTTTTCTATTTTATTAATCTCCATGCATAGATTCATATGCAACTAAAAGTGAACGGAGAAAGTACTACGAATATCAAATACTCCAATAATACGAAGTATATTACATTTCTCATTCTCTATTTTAATAAATAAGGAGTAAAATTCTTGTACACGTACTTCATATTTAGGAGAGAAATACAGTGTTAGGGAAATAACATGACTATGTGAATTGAAAAAACTAGACAATTTTCAAGACTATACCGAAAAGGAAAATAAGACTACTCCGTACCTTGAAATGAGATACGGTAGGAAATACGAAGTATTAGTTACCCCTTCTTCCAACTTTCAATTTATTGAAGTTTTGATAGTAGGGGAACTCAAACCGAATTGAGATGAAATCAAACACGACTTGATTTGGTTAAATTTTTCAGAGTTTGAACTCAAATCGAGCTTAAACAACCTTATCCAATTAGGTTTGATAAAAATTCTTCGAGTTCGGGTCAAATTTCGAGTTTTTTTTTAGCGTTGACCTGATAAACTCTGTTCCAATAAGTACAATAATATATTAATAATCTTCTTACTTAACATCATAATAGCATTTCTCGTGGACAAGATATGTAAAATATATCCCTAAGGCTAACCGCTAATTGTCATTCAATTGGTGGTTTAGGTGTTAGTATTAAATGATACATAACAATCTCATGAATATGCAGTTACCGAGCTCGTGGTTTAGGAGTATTATTTTCAAATTAACGAGCTCGTGAGTTTTCGAACCACACAACATTGAGTTTACGTTTGGTTTTTTTAGTTACCGAATCATAAATTTAAGCTCAAGTTTGTCCAGTTACAAACAAATCGAACTCGAGCCAAACTTTTATCAAACCAATTACGTACGAATTGTTCACAAACAATTTTGTTCGTGTCCATTCCTATACAATAGTTTTGCAAATTAATTAATTTATAGTAGTAGTTATTAATATTTACAGTTTAAGTTATTTGCTGGAGGGTTTAAAGTTTATTAGATTATTTTTAAACTTTCAGCAATTATGTAAAATATTTTAATTGCCGAAAGTTTTAAAATAACTAATAAACTTTAAACCCTTCTAATAAGGTATATATTTAAGGTTCAATAAGGTCTATAACTTAAATAAGGTCCATTAAAATCAGTTCTAATTTGTTAATAAATTCAAGTCTTAATATCTATACTAATATACTCCGTATTAGAAAGCGTTTTTATACGTGTAACGTATACCCATTCTTATTACGCCACATCACCACTAATCAGCATCATGACATGCTATTGACAACTAAAAAACATGTAACAAGGATCGAACACTAAACCTCTTTATTAAAAATTACACGTCCTACCATCTTAACCAACTACAACTTATGTTACATTCTTCTATATACACATATATGTTCTTTTTACAATAAATAACAAAGTGAATAAAAGTGAATGCAAAAAAAAGGGTGGGGGGGGGGGGGGGAATGATTACTTCATTTATAAATGTACAATTATTATTTTCCTAGATTAAGCCTAAAAAATAAAAAAAAACTCGGGGTAATAGAATGTAGTAATGGGTAAGAGGGTAAACATTGACCGTTGTTGAGTAATTATAGAACAATATACATGCATCCGGGTGCACCGTGCACCCTTTCACATTTTCTCCTCACACGTGAGGAGAAAATGTGATAGAGATCACTAATGGGTATAAAAATTATCTTGGGTGCACGGTGCACTAATAATTTTTAGTGTAATTAATCAACTAATGATAAAGAAAATGATTCGACTTTGTTTTGATTTTTTGATGTGGGGTTTCAACTTATGAAGTTTGCTAATCGGCTGTTAATCTTGTGTCACGGAGTAACCCCCGTAATTCTATGACTACACCATCTATTTGGACGCATATTTACAACAAATAACTTCGAATAAAAGTCAAAGGCCGAACAACGCCCGGATCACACACTAGTTATAAGTAAAAAAGAAAACATCAAATGAAGAGTTTTCAACACAAAACCCCTTATACCCAACGAGCTACACACATAGGAACTTGGAGGATGATAAGTGGAACTCCTTTCCAAAGTAACTAATGAAATTAAAATCTTACACTTAGGTGTTGTTTGGTTGGCATACAAAAGTATGAAAAGTTAGAATTTATAGGAATTGTAAAGTATGTGAGTTGTTTGGTTGACAAAATTTTGGTGAAATGGGGGAATTAAAACTTCTTAGGAATGTTAACTTCCAATAAAATGGGGGAAATTTACTTTCATGCCCCCCCTAGGTCCACGATAAATTCTCATGGAAAGTTTACTTCCCACATCATCAATCAAACACCTTTAAAAAATTCCATTAATTTAATTAATCAAATCATTTTCTATAAATTTGTGTTTTATGGGAAATTTTATTTCCCGTGTAACCAAACGACACCTTAAAATTGGAAGGGGCTCAACTATCCACTAATAATACAGATAATATTTCATCTGTCCATAAAATATATTCTCCCATATTTCTTTTTTGGGTGTCTCTTTAGTTTCATCTCATATCTAAAATGATAACTTTTTTGGGTGTCTCACTTTTTTTAATAATATTTTACTACCTCTGTTCCACAATACATGCATCAATTCTTTTTACACGTACTACAACACTCTTCTTTGGACATTAATATCTCTAAATGCATATAAGTAAAAATTATAAAAATTTAATACTCCATGCGTATTTATTTAAGGGATACACTTGCCTTTTCCGACAATATTTATTTAAGAGATACACTTGTCATTTTTAGTAATTTATCAACCCCACCATCTAATTAAATAATCTATCTAATACGGAGTATATCTTATGTCCCAACACCCTATTAAATAAATAATTCCAGAACTACATCCCACCCTCCACCCCCTAAAATGACATGGTCTCCACTTGTTTTATTTATTAAAATATCTACCCAACCCCACTTGTTTTATTACTTTATTTCATTCAATTCTTCTTCTTAATACTCGTGCCGACCAAGTGTATCCCTTAAATAAATACAGAGGGAGTATTTGTAATCCTCGCATTAATATGAATTTAACAAAATCTCATTTGACTATATATATTTTTCCTATATAACAATGAAAGAAAGATTGTCAAACTTGATCGATGATAATGTGCAAATAAAAAATGATGTATGTATTGTGAAACAGATATAATTAGGGGTGCAAATGAGCCGAGCCGGTCAATAAACTACTCGGCCTCGGGCTCGTTTAAAGCTCGTTCATGTTCGTTCATTTATCAAACGAGCCAAGCTTGAACAACTTTTGAAGCTCGCTCAATAAACGAGCTTGAACATGAACATAGGTATGCTCGTTCATTTAAGTTCATGAACAACTCGTTCATTTATGTTCATGAACAACTCGTTCATTTATGTTCGTGAGCAAGTTCATCTAGTTATGTTATGTATCATATTTTACCATATATACGTTTTTCAAATATAAATAAAAAATATGTTTTTGACTTTTGAAATCTATAATAGAATAAAAATATTTTGAAATAAAATTTTAATTGCTAAATTAGTGCTCTTTGACTCTTTCTAAATTATTAGTTTGTTTATCAAATAAAGTAATGTACTTTAATCTTTATTATTAGATATGATTATAATTGGTTAGATTTTCAAGTAGTTATACTTTAAAGCTCGTTTAAGAAAGCTCGTTCATGAAAAAAGCTCGTTTATAAACTCGGCTCGATTAATAAATGAGCCGTTCACGAACAGTTCACGAACACAAAATCTTTTAAACGAAACGAACTTGAACAGATTTTTGAGCTCGGTTAAAAGCTCGGGCTCGGACTCGAGCTCGCATAAGTTAAATGAACATGAACATGAATAGGGTAAAGCTCGGCTCGACTCGGCTCGTTTGCATATATAACATACCCCGTAAGACAATACAGAGGGACTGAGGGAGTAATAACTAATAAGTAAGGAAAAGGGAAGTCCTCTAATGCTCGTACTCCGTGAGTCCGTGGTATAAATATAGAGGAACACAACACGATGGAGATTTAAGATTTCATAATCTAAGCTCATTCATTCATTCTGTTTTTACAGGGAAAATAAGGCATATTTTCGCCTGTCTGTTTGTCTGTCTCCTTTTTAATTCGTAAACACAAGCAACGTGTTCCTAGAGACCAGAGGTACGATTAATTATTAATTATTACTCACTTTTCTTTTATTTATTCATGACTTTGTTCCATCTCTGTGTTTTCTACCAACAACTTTTATCCTTCGACTATCACATGCTTTCATCTCTTCTTTAATCACTACACTAACTAGTTGTTACTCCCTCCGTCCCGGAATACTTGACCTGTTTTTCTTATCGGGCCGTCCCTTAATACTTGACCTGTTTCTAAAAATGGAAATATTCTAACAATTTTATATTATTTCTCACTCCACCCCTATTAACCCACCTACCCCTACTCCATACAAAAAATAATTAAAAATTCAACCCCTACTCTCCCCCAACCCCACCTCTTAACCCACCTCCCACTAACTACATTAAAATAATACCCCACTATCAACTACTACCTATTAAATTAAATAAGTCAATTCAAGTCCTTTAAACTCTGTGCCGGTCAAACCGGGTCGAGTATTCCGGGACGGAGGGAGTATTTGTTAGAGTATAGGGTTACTTTTTATACTCCTTCCCTTTCATTTTGATATTTCTGTTTGAAAAAATAGAAAAAGTTTATGCTTTAAAGTTTAAAATAGAAACCGGTAATGTTTTATGAATGGTCCCGATCAGAAAAATAAGAATATCGATATGAAATGGTATTTTTTTAGTTCTATAATGATGTTCTAATTTCTACTTTTACGTTGTTAATTTACACTTTGTACTCTATTTGTTTCTTAACGTTAGTTCCGTTTGAAATCTAAGACAGTTCAATATAATTATATGAGCATACTTGTCGTAAGAATCTAAACCATGTGGATAACAGAGAGAAAAAATGAAGGAGTTTGTTGGGGATAAATGTTACTTGGGAGTTGAGTTGGGAGTAAATAATTTGTCACATAAATCTAAATAATTTGTCACATGAATCTAAACCATGTTGGTAAGAGTAAGAGAGAGAAATAATGAAGAGGTTTGTTAGGACAATTGTTACTTGGGAGTAAACAACTTGTCACATAATCTAAATCATGTAGGTAAGAGAGTGAAATAATGAGGGGGTTTGTTGAGGATAAATGTTTAGGCCCCGTCTTTTTGAATTTTATTTTAGTTTAGTTCAGCTCCATTTAGTTCAGTCAGTCCACTTCAACTTTATTCAGTTCAGTCAGTTCAGTTCAGCTCTATTCAGTTCAGTTCAACCATTCAGTCCAGTTCAGTTCAGTTCAGTTCAACTACATTCAGTCCAGTTCAATTCAACTCTATTCAGTCCAGTTCAGTTCAACTCCATTCAATCCAGTTTAATTGAATTCAGCTCCGCTCAAATTGGTTCAGTTCAGTTCAGCTAAAAAAAGCTCAGAAAAACATAGCCTTACTTGGGAGTTGAGTTGGCAAAATCTAACACGACACGAAAATAGAGGTATTAATTACTACTCCGTAGTATAGTAGCAGTGTAGTACTAGTACTCCGTAGTTGTTTATAGGTCATAAGGTGGCAACTCTATGAAGTTGAAAACAGAGAAATTGCAGAGTGTAGTCACTGTAGTGGTGTACTAGTACACTAGTACTACTAGGATTAAATTTGTTGGTTTAATCTAGATTGAATTTGAATTTGAAAAAAGGGCAGAGAGAAGAAAGATGGAGATAGTAGTGGTGATGATGGTGGTTTTAATGATAAATGGAGGAGCATTGGGTGCAGCTCCTAGAAAGGCCATAGATGTACCTTTTGGAAGAAATTATGCACCAACTTGGGCCTTTGATCACATCAAGTACTTCAATGGAGGCTCTCAGATTCAGCTTCTTCTTGATAAATACACTGGTATGCACCTATATCTATCTATCTATCTATCTATCTATCTATCTATCTATCTATATATTACAGAGTTATTCTATCATATCATAAAATGAATATGTGAAATGGGGGCAGGTACTGGGTTCCAATCAAAAGGATCTTACTTGTTCGGTCACTTCAGCATGAATATCAAGTTGGTTGCTGGAGATTCCGCTGGAACTGTCACTGCCTTCTATGTTAGTATTCTCAATGCATTTTCTATTTTGTTTATATTATTGCTTCATTAAAACATACTTTATGATTCTGATATGTTTGTTAATTGTTAATTGTTAATTGTTAGTTGTCATCACAAAATTCGGAGCATGATGAGATAGACTTTGAGTTCTTGGGAAACAGAACAGGACAACCCTACATTTTACAGACAAATGTGTTCACCGGAGGAAAGGGAGACAGAGAGCAAAGAATCTATCTATGGTTTGATCCAACCAAAGACTTCCATAGATACTCCGTTCTTTGGAATCTCTATCAAATTGTGTAAGTTCTAACTACTATAAATTAAATACTCTTTCTTTCTTTCATCTATTCTATTATATATTATTAATTAATTTATTATCAGATTCTTCGTGGATGACATACCAATAAGAGTGTTCAAAAATTGCAAAGATTTGGGAGTGAAATTCCCATTCAACCAAGCAATGAAAATGTATTCGAGCTTGTGGAACGCAGACGATTGGGCAACAAGAGGTGGATTAGAGAAAACAGATTGGTCTAAAGCTCCATTTGTGGCATCTTATAAGGGATTTCATATTGATGGTTGTGAAGCTTCTGTTGAGGCTAAGTTTTGTGCAACTCAAGGAAAGAGATGGTGGGATCAAAAAGAATTCCAAGACCTTGATGCTTTTCAATTTAGACGATTGAGATGGGTTCGTTCCAAGTTTACTATCTATAATTACTGTAAGGATAGAGTTAGATATCCAGCCATTCCTCCTGAATGTTCCAGAGATAGAGACTTGTTTTGATCTCATTCTTCTTCTTCTTCTTCTTCTTCTTCTTCTTATTCCCATTTTTCAGGATCCACCTTTTTTCTTTTCATGTTTCCTTTGAATGTAATGTAATGTAATGTAATGATATACATTTAATCATTACGCATTAATTTATGCTATTATTACGCATGTTATTAGTATTTACACTATGTTCTAATTTGTCACTGAGTTTTTCCCTACAATTAATGCAATTGGTAGATTTCTTATGGAATATTTGATGATGATGTGCAAAGAGCTTGATGGATGGATGGATGGATGGATGATGGATGAAGGATGAAGGATGAAGGATGATAATGAAGCTTTGCCATCTCTGAGAATAACATGGTTTTAATTTTGGTTGGTTACCGGTAACATATCACATATGGTGGTAAACTGGTAAGGTAATTAATTTGATTGTAACTCCTACCCAACACTACCACCAAAGTCCATTGTTATTGGTATATATAAATTGTATACTTGTACATACATTAGGATACCTAATACAATTAGGACTAATACTTTGTATTTACTATAATATGATCAATGAGAATACTTGGCGATTATGGTGTTTTACACAATCCAACATGGTATCACAGTTAGGTCATAATTAGCTTCCACGGAATTTTCTTTTCTTTTCTTTTCTAAAGATCCAAACACTCCCTTACTACCTTAGTACTCAGTAACATCACCATGGTTGAATCTTATATATGAGGTAGTTAGCCCTCCACTACCTAGCACGTTTCATCCGGCTCTTACGGTTACAAACACCAAGAACCACGTTCCTCTTGTGCTTGATATAGAAACCGTACAATATGCCTCTTGGGTAGAATTGTTTGAAATCAACGTTTGTGTGTACAATGTTCGGCCTTGCTAACTAGGATATTGACTTCATTACTGCAATTATTAGCCAACGGGAACTTCTTCCGTCGTTCCTGAAAGCACGTTCCATGCTAAGACTTGATGAAATTCTCCGCTCCGATGGAAAAGATGCAGCCCATGCTGAGTTTGTAGCCCAAGCACCTGCACCACCACCAAACAATCAACCGCAGGCTCCCTTGACCGCTGGCATAAATGACAGAGGGGGAAGGAACAATCGAGGCAGAGGCAGGGGCAGGGGTCGTGGAGGAGGCCGGAATGACAAAAACAACCATGACAATCACACTGCCACTGCCAATTATCAACCACAACAATAACAATGGCCATGACAAAACAATTGGGTTGGCCAAATCAACAAGGAGGTGCACAATAGTGGCAAGGGAACAACAATTGGGCATGTCCACCGTTCCCTTACCCACAACAACACGGGCAACATCAGCAAGTCACTTATGCACGTGGACAACATCAACAAGGCTTACTTGGGCCCATTCCACGGCAACCAGTAGCCCAACATCAGGCTTACCCGACCCATCATCAACCATATGGCCCACTAATGACCCCACTAAGCTCGGAACGACTTTCTGCACCATAGAGCTTCAAAATCCCGATGACTGATGGTACATTGACTCCAGAGCATCATCTCACATGACTAATAATGCCGGTACACCCTTACCCCTTTTTAATTTGATCACTCATAATCATATTTTAGTTGGTAACCGTCATCGCATTCCAATAAAGGGTTACGGCTGTACATATCTCCCCCACCCGAAACCCCCCACTTGTCCTATGTGAAGTTTTACTTGCTCCACAAATAATAAAGAACTTAATTTCAGTCCGTAAATTTACAACGGACAATTCTGTATCTATTGAGTATGACCCTAATGGTTTTTCTGTGAAGGGCCTACGTACAGGGAGGGTCATAACGAGGTGCAACAACGAGGCAAATCTCTACCCAGTCATCACCAAGCCAAACCCATCCACGTGTTTTGCCACCACCCTTACGACGGTTTCTCCATCCATCTGGCACAGCCGTCTAGGTCATCCCGGAGCATATTCTTAAGCTTTCTTAGGAGTAATAAATTTATTGACTGCAATAAGGAACCTAACTCTGATTTGTGCAATGCTTGTCAATTGGGAAAACATTTCGAACTTCCTTTTTTATGATTCAAATAGTAATACTAGTTCCGCTTTTGATATTATTCATGTTGACTTGTGGACTTCCCCGGTCCGAAGCGATATTGGTCACAAATATTATATGGTGCTTATTGATGATTTTACTCATTTTATTTGGACCATACCTCTAGTATACAAGTCTCAGGCCTACCGATCATTCTTAAATTTTCGCAAATATGTAGTAACTCAATTTGATCGTCTTGTCAAATCTTTTCAAAGTGACCACAGTCGTGAATTTAACAACAACCCATTAAAAAAAATTGCGTAGATAATGGCATGATATTCCGTTATCCTTGCCCACATACATCTTCCCCCAAACGGTAAGGTCGAGCGCATGATTCGCACCATAAATAATATCAGTAGAACTCTCCTTTTTCATGCCTCTCTTCCTCCTAATGTTTGGGTACATTCACTTGAGACGTACAACCTACCTCCTAAATATATTGCCAACTAAAGTTCTAAAAAATACAACCCCAACCACGACTCTCTTTCACAAAATCCCCTCTTATGATCATATTCGGGTTTTTGGGTGTTTATGTTATCCAAATATTTCCGCCACAACTCCTAATAAATTATCCCCAAGATCCATTCCTTGCGTATTTGTGGGATATCGTATCCGTCATCGAGGTTACAAATGCCTTAATCTCTCATAAAATAAGATCATAATATCTCGTCATGTAACCTTCGTAGAATCTACTTTTCCATACACTTATTTGGGGAAATATAGGCTAGCAGATTATAATTTGTTGGGCTTTGATGATCGATCACCCCTGTTGACCCATCAAATAATGTTCCATGTCAGCGCTGCCCCACTCACCAACTTAGTTAATCCCCCAATCCCTATCTCTCCTTCCCCTTCCCATGCTACTGGATCTAGCCTAGGAAAAAGGGCCAATGACTCCCTGTACCCCTCCCCTCTTGTGCAGCGTGAGATTTCCCCCTCCCCACCTCCACATGCCAACTCAAGATCACTGCAAAGGCCCACTACCTCTGAACACCCACCCATAGCTGTCCCACGGTACTCACCTCCACCCATGAGAGGTGCTCATCCCATTACTCAGACCATTCCTCCCCCTATATCTCCGCAAATGCAAACCCGAGCTGGCCATGGGATTGTCAAGCCCAACACAAAATATGCCATGTCACCCCTAACACAAGGCCCGACTCCATATAAATCACCCATTCCCAAATCACACTAACAAGCTTTGTCTGACCCAAATTGGAATGTGGCAATGAAAGATGAATAGGGTGTTCTTATTAATACAGGGACATGGGACTTAGTTCCAAAACTACTGGATGTTAACATCATTAATTGTTTTTGGTTATTTCGGCATAAACTAAAGTCTTCAAGTGATCTTGAACGACACAAGGCTCGTTTGGTTGTTAATGGTAGTGGTCAGGAAAAAGGTGTTGATTGTGATGAGATATTTAGCACGGTAGTCATAACCGGCTATTATACGTATTGCATTGAGTTTAGCTATAGCACGAGGGTGATCTATTCATAAATTAGATGTGAAAAATGCATTCCTTCATGGAGATCTTAAATAGACTGTGTATATGAGTCAACCTTCGGGGTTAGTTGATAAGCGTGTTCCGAACTATGTATGTCTACTAAAGAAATCTCTTTATTGTCTGAAACAAGCACCCCGAGCTTGGTACCAACAACTTGCTCATTTTTTGACACACATTGTGTTCATCGGCGCCAAAAGTGATCGACTCGTCATTATTTGTGTTTAACAAAGGCAAATATACTGCCTTCTTATTACTCTATGTCGACGATATTGTTTCGGCATGTTCCTCCAATGCTCTATGTGAGCATATTATCTCATTATTGAAGTCACAATACCCAATGTATGACTTAGTCCCATTAAATTACTTTTTGGGTATCTCCGTTACTCGAACTTCTACTCATATTATCCTCTCACAACAGAAGTATGCACACGAAATTTTGGAACGTGCATGTATGGGAAATTTAAGTCCGCAGCCACTCCTATAGAAACTAATTCCAAACTCAGTGCAGATTCGGGTCCTCCTGTTTCGGATGCTACTTTTTACCGCAACTTGGCAGGTACTCTTCAGTACTTGACCTTTACTCGCCCTGATATTTCATATGCGGTACAATAAATTTGTCTTTTTATGCATGACCCCAGGGAGGAACATTTAAATGGATTAAAAAGAATTTCGCGTTACGTTCAAGGTACTGTTGATCATGGTTTACATTTATATCCTTCTGCACCAAGGGGTTTGATCACTTATATTGATGCAGATTGGGGCGGGTGTCCTGACACTCGTCGATCAACTTCCGATTATTGTTTTTTTCTTGGAGATTATTTAATATCTTGGTCGCCAAAACGTCAGCCTACCCTTTCCCGATCAAGCGTAGAGGCGGAGTATAGAGGTGTCGCAAATGTTGTCTCAGAGGCATGTTGGCTCCAAAATTTGATTTTGGAGAAGCGCATTACATCAGGCTACTTTGTTTTTTTTTTCCCTCCCTTTTTTCTCTCTCTCAAACCTTAGCCTCTGTTAATGAATTTTGGAAGAACACGCCTTTTAACACTGTAACGACTAAATCTTTTTTTTTCGTGTTTATTTATTCGAGAATGTTTATTTTTTAAATTTCGAATAACATTTCATCCTTTGAGATATAGAAACCTTTATTTTTTGGAAGACATGATTATATCAAGAAAATTTTCTTTTTCGAAAGACATGAATTTTTCTTTTTGATGAAAGACTTTTTTTCTTGTAGTTTTTAATGTCAATGATCGCCAATCCAATATATTGCCGCAAAAGTTATCAATTTTCCGTATATAATTAGATGATATAAATTACGTACCCTCGTGACTACAATAAATCTTTAGATTATCTCTCTAAAAAAGTTTTATATTCAAGTAACATTTGTTAGGGATGTCCCACATTACAAGAACATATCTTCGCTACGATCCCACACTTCCTAAGTTGCTTCTCCTGATTATTGGTTAAACCATAACACCTTGACAATCTTAATATCATTGGTTCGCGTACTACACCCCTTGCTATCTAGGATTTTCACTGGTCTTTCCTTGAAAGAAGAACATTGGTCTAACTACATGGTATCTGGTTGCAAAACATGCGAATTTTCTGGGATATAATACCTTAATTGTGAGATACGAAACATGTCATGCACTCGATTTAAATCCATGGGAAACACTAACCTATAGGCTAACTTTCTAACCCTTCTAAAATATCATAGTGGCCTATATACTTGGGGTTTAACTTTTATTTCTTTCCAAATCTCATAACACCTTTCATTGGTGAAACTTTGAGCAAAACCTTATCACCCACTTGAGTTTCCCCACCCCTGCGCTTTAAATTCCGCATAACTCTTTTGGCGATCTTGCATTGCTTGGATATTTTAATGAATATCCCTTACTCGATTCATTGTGTCCTCGATCATTTGAGGTCCTAACTCAATTGTCTCATTAATGTCGCTCCAACATAGCGGACTCCTATGTTTTCTTCCATACAAGGCCTCAAACTGTGCCATGCCTAAGCTAGCATGGTAATTATTGTTGTACGAGAATTCAATCAAGTCTAAAATTTCTTCCCATCCTCCTTTAAAATTAATGACACACGCATGAAGAATGTCTTCAAGTGTCTTAATGGTCCTTCATGTCTGTCCATCTATAGCAGGATGAAACACAATACTCATTTTCAATGTCGTACCGAAGTTCTTCTGAACGCTCTTCTATAAGTTTGAAAGAAACCTTGAAACTCTATCTAAAATAATATCCTTTAGAACTCCATGTAGTCTCAAACCATAGTTGATGTAATACTTATAGAAAGTTGTTCCATTTTCCAGGTCTCCTATATTAGTATAAACACTTCTCACTTGGTCAATCTATCCACCACAACTCATATGGTCTCATTTCCAACTTTTGACTTAGGTAAACAAGTGACAAAGTCCATTGATATGCAATTCCACTTACAACTTGGAAGCTCAAAGGGTTGAGTCTTTCCTTGTGGTCTCCTGCTCAATTTGACTTTATGGAAAGTCAAACACTTAGCTACAAATTTTGCTACTTCGTTCTTCATCCTAGGCCACCAACTACCTTATCTAAGTCCTTATAAATCTTGTCACCTCATGGGTGCACATAATATGGTGTATTCTGACCTTCCTTCATCAACTTATCCTTCAATTATTCACACTTTTGAGGTACCCACCACCTTACTTTCTATCTCAAACTACCATCCTCGTGGATCTTGAAATCCGTCTCCTTTCCTTGCGATATTTTACTTGATATATTCTCTCTAACTTCACATCTCCAGCCTGGTTCTCCACGCTCTCATCAAACATTAATGGTTGAATCGTCAAAAAATTAATCATTCCCTCCAAACATTCTCCATTCACTTTTAAATTCAATCGTTGCATATCCTTGCACAATTCGCCAAAGACAACTACCGCATTCACATTGTGTAGACGCCTATATTTGACCCTTGTCCCGTAGCGGAAAATTTGATGATGAAACTATAACCTGAAGGAAATAATGCCCTTGGTCCAAGTATGCATTCTATGTTAAAGTCTAATAAATGCGGTTCAGTATTAATTAACAAGTTAATAATTCAGTGAGATCAAGTGAGCTGAATGCCTAGCTAGAGGCCGCTTCAGTTCAAGTGGAATTAAAGATATTAATCCACAGCTTACTCTTGACTGAACCCGTAGGGTCACACAAATAGTACGTAAACGGATCAAGTATTTAATAGCATTAAATACTCCATCTATGAATATTCGGAACCGACGGATCTTGGTTTCAGTGGGAGCTAAGATCGTCACAGGCAAGAAATGAATACTCCGGAAACGATGATATTGCCGGAAACGGAAATATGGATCGTATCGGAAATATGAATATTATCCAAGTCGTAGATGTTGCCGGAAACGGAAACATGGTACGTATCGGAAAATATTATTGGAAATGGAAATATTACCAGAATCGGAAATATTGCCGGAAACGGAAATATTGTCAGAATCGGAAATATTACCGGAATCGGAAAATAATTCCGGAAACGGAAATATTAAATATTTGTTCGAAACGGAAATTAATTCCGGAATCGGAAATATTAAATATTGTTCGTATCGGAAATAGATTCCGGAAATGGAAATTTAAACGAAAGCGTATCGTACGAATTAGCATCGGACGAGGCTTGCCGGACGAAGGCCCAGCACGAAGCTGGGGCCATCGCCCAGCAAGCATGCGCGCCACAAGCCCAGCCAAGGTAGCGCCCAGGCCTACCGCAAGGCTGGCCCAGCGCGCGCCAAGGGCCACGGATGCGTGGGCCGTGCTGCGCGGGGCTGCTGCTCGCACGCGCATGGGCAGCCCTTGTGGCTGCCGTGTGTGTGTGAGTTTGTGCTCATGCGTGATTCCTGAATCTACAAGAGTCAGTGTATGATTAAATTTCTATTCCTAATTGGATAAATTAATTAAATAGAATTCATGTAGAATTCTAATTTCAATTAATTCGTATCCTACTAGGATTACGATTCCTTTTCCATAACTCTATAAATAAAGGCCTAGGGGTCATAATTTATACACAAGTTTCAAAGTATTCAAAAAGTGAGTTTTTGAGAGAAAATTAAAACACACATCTTGCCCATAAAGTGCCGAAATTTTCTAGTACCTTAAGGGCGATTCTAGTTGGTCAATCTTAAGGCGGATCCGGACGTGCTGTGGACTATCTACGGAGGGACGACACTTGGAGTCCTAAAGACTTGTTCTTGTTCGGTTCGGGCGCAGCTAGGGAGGGCACGCAACAAAGAGTATGCATCTAAATTATGCTATATGATTATGTGTAAATAATATGTTGTCCTGGGTTAATGGTTGTTTCCGCATGATCTATGTAATGTCATATGTATCATAACCTAACAGTGGTATCACGAGCCCCTTATTATTTTCATAATCTAAATTGCATGAACATGGTTAAATATTACAAATTTGCAAGAATTAAAAGGGGTGATTAATTTTCGTAATTGTTAATTAATTGCAAATTGCGTTTATTTAATTATACGTACGCAGTTTTTCGGCAGTTTCTTCGTTACTCATCCGAATTGAGTGATTTTTGTGTCAATTCCGCATGTAAAAGGCATTCTAAAATTTTGACAAAAATAGTATTTTTCTGCCGAACCCAGAATTCTCAAATTCGAAGCCTAACTATGACTTTTCGAAGGTTTTAGTTTTTCGAATGCAAAATTTCGTAAATTTAAGATGTTAAATTAAATATTTGCGATTCTTGTTGATAAATCTTGAATTTTTGATTGACCTGCTGCATATGTTTAACAAGTTTGAATGCCTAGTCTTGTTAATTATGCAATCTAATTTGTAATTATGATTAATTTGTTGAAAATTAGAATAATTTAGAATTAATTTGATTTTCATAATTAATTGTAATTTAATTAGAAACCTATGATTAAAAACCACCATAAAAATTGTAAATTTACGATAAATTTTAAATTTTTATGACCTAGACTTGAATCCATAACAATCGGAAATCAATTGGATAATAAATTTTCGATTTTTTCGCCCTAAAATTATGAAATTAATAATATTTATTAATTTGTCATTAATTTTAAATATAAATTTTAAATTTATATGCGATTCGTTCATATAACTTGCACGCACGAAGCAATGGACGCTTCGTGTTACCCTTAAGGGGTGTTGTATAATGCGGGCATGCGACGACGAGCAAGGGAGCTCGTCGCCCGTGCGGCACGAATGCAATGAGCAAGGGCGTAGTGCACGAGCACAAGGCAGCAGCCCTGCCTTGTGTCGTGTGCCACGAGCAATGAACGAATGGGCATGGGCGAGGGGCGAGCCAAGGCAGTCGCGTGTGGGCAGCAAGCGAGCTGCGCCACAACGCGCGCTGCCTCGCACAAGAGCGCGCAGCCTCGCGCGCAGCGAGCGCAAGCTCGCGTGCCACGAGCGCTGCGCCCAGCATCACTCGCGCGCGCCAGCGAGCGATGGCTCGCGCCAGCGAGCGATGGCTCGCGCGCACAGCGCGCGATGTCGCCCGCCCAGCGAGCGATGTCGCGCCCCAGCGAGCGATGTCTCACGCGCACAGCGAGCGAGCCAGCGCGCCCAGCGAGCGATGTCGCGCGCCCAGCGAGCGATCTCGCGCGCGCGCACTGCGAGCGATAGCTCGCGTGCGATGGGGCGCTGTGCGGAGGCTTGCGATAGGACAGCAGCAGCTATGCGACGAGCGCATGTGCTGCGCGCACATGGCCAGCAATGGCTGTGTGCGTACGGCCCATGGGCGTGCAACGCGTAGGGTGTTTGCGTTACGATTAGATCGTTTTGAATAATTTGAAAATTTCAGTTCACGTAATTTTAATTAATTTTAAAATTAATAATTTGAATTAATTTTTGGATTTTAATTTTGAATATTATAATTATAATAAATGGAATTTATTCTAATTATTTTACTAAAATTAAAATCATGAATTAATTTAAATACGACTGAAATTAAATTAAATTTTGGATTCAATTATAAATTGATATGAGCTTTAAATTTTAATTAAATTTGTATGTTTCCGGTTGGACTAGAAATACATTTTTATGTTTAAAATTGGTAAAGCATATGAATTTATTGGTTTAAGTGGGAGCGCTTTTTAGTCATAAACTCTTGATTAGGTCTACAAATCCTTAAGGTTAAAACAACTTGATTAGAATTAATAAGGACTGAATAATTGGTAGATTATTGGTGCCCTTGATTAATTGCTGCAAATGTTTACGTGATGCATAATGTGTTTTACTAACCAGCTATGTGGGCCATTCATGATAATGAATGGGTGAATGGTATATATTGTATATGTACTGTTTTGCAGGTTATGAAGTGACTAGTATGGCCCAAATAGGATAGAAAATATGGTCTGCGTACCATTAATTTGAATGTAATTGGTCTAAAGTACCAAAGTTATTTTTCAATTCGAATATGGTCTGCGAACCATCAAATAGTTGTAATTAGTTATAGCTTATCCTATTTGAAGAAAATGGTGCCTCCCACGGAGATTTTCAAGACAGACTTTGAAGTCAAAGCTTCAAGATGAAGTCGGGCCATACTAGATCACAAATATCTTATGCATGTTTTAAGTTATTTACTGTTTTAAATATGTCTTAAAATGCATGAGATCAAAAGCTTGATTATGTTGCATGATTAAGGATTTTAGTTCACTTAAAATCTAACCAACATAGTAAGAGCCTTAAGTTCCAAACTTAAAAATTGAGTTAAAAGGTGCCATGCCAAAATATACACTTGCTTGGATATCCTTTACATCAATCTAGTAATAGTTTTCGCTCAGCGAGGTGTTACTTATTGGTCCTAAAGGGGCAAGGTACACAAATAATTGTGAGTACATGTTAGTTTTGGTGAAACTCAACGATATAAGTAAGGAGTCCTTTTATGTCGTGGCAAATTCGATAGGTTTACCTAATAAGTTCTTAGACGTACCTATCAACCAAGAATAGTTTCTAGACTATTAGCAAAAGGCTTTTGCTTACCTAAGATGTTCTAGGATTAAGTCGACAAACTGTGCTTAGTTCTTCAATGATTTTAGGATCTTGGAATCATTTTATTCACACCTGCCGGAACACATAACTTGAATAAAATGCTTAATAAACATTGAATTATGCATGAATGCTAGAATTTAAGTTTATTAAGAGGAACTGTGAATGGTTATTTATTTGTTTATTCTTTTCAATTGTAGTTTTTAATATGGCAAACAACAATCAAAACATCATCATGGGTTCTGAGCTTATGGTCAAGCTGAACCTGACAAATTTTCTTGAATGGGAAGCTAAGCTAGTTGAAATAGTCAAACTCAATGGACTTGAGTATGTACTGTCACATCCCATGCCAAGCTACTATGCCAGAGACATGACCCCTGAGAGATTTTACGCCTGGGATGCGGATCTCAAAAAGGTTATGAGTCTCATGCTGAACAATATCCCTGATGATTGGGCTAGAAGGTTTGTAGCCTATGAACCTTTTACGCTCATCAAGAATCTGAGGGATATCTGTCGTGGAAGTACGGAGGACAGGGACCTGAACGTCCATG
Organism: Spinacia oleracea; assembly: GCF_020520425.1. Classification (NCBI taxonomy): domain Eukaryota; kingdom Viridiplantae; phylum Streptophyta; class Magnoliopsida; order Caryophyllales; family Amaranthaceae; genus Spinacia; species Spinacia oleracea. Next base: position 89,331,791 of record NC_079487.1, on the reverse strand, counting down.
AGTTGATTGAATCAATGTCTGGTCTAAAGGTTAGTTCTCCCAACAGGTGTTATAGGATGGAGGTCCAAGAAACACATGTTCAGCTCCTTCGCACTAAACAGAGGGTAGGCGTCCCACTGAGGTTCCATGTGGATCTTATGTGTTCATATTTTGATCGCCTAAGTCTACTAGGAACACCAATAAGCGAAAGGATGGTAGTCTCTGTCTTGCTCAATTCACTACACAGTGGGTTTGGTCGCTTCAAGCAACAATACCTAAGTGAACCAAGAGAAGAAACAGTTGCAGAATTTATTCACCTTGTCAGAAAGGCTGAAATAGTACTGGACTGTGAAGCCAAAGATTTACTCAAGGCTAGAAAGAGACCATTCAAGAAAGGTGGAAAGTCCAAGGGCAATGCTAAATCAAAGCAGGACAAGTCCACATCAAGCTGTCTTTATTGTGATGGAATAGGCCATTACAAAAGAGAATGTCCAAAGCTAAAGGAAGATCAGAAGAACGGAACAGTCGTTCCATCTTCAGGTATTTTCGTTATAGACTGTATACTTGCTAATTCAACTTCTTGGGTATTAGATACAGGTTGTGGCTCACACTTATGTTCCAATCCACAGGGACTAAGAAGAAGTAGAAAGTTAAGCAAGGGTGAAGTCGACCTACGAGTGGGAAATGGAGCACGGATTGCTGCATTAGCCGTAGGAACTTACTATTTGTCGTTGCCCTCCGGGCTAGTTTTGGAACTGGAAGAATGTTTCCATGTTCCAAGTCTTACTAAAAACATCATTTCAGTTTCTTGCTTAGATGCTAAGGGATTTTCCTTTATAATAAAAGACAATAGTTGTTCGTTTTATTTTAAAGAGATGTTTTATGGATCTGCTAGATTAGTCAATGGACTTTATTTATTAGATCACGACAAACAAGTATATAACATAAATACCAAAAAGGCCAAAAAGGATGATTCAGATCTCACCTATCTGTGGCATTGTCGATTAGGCCATATAAACTTGAAACGCTTAGAAAGACTTCAAAGAGAAGGAATTCTAGAACCATTTGACTTAGAGGATTATGGTAAATGCGAATCATGTTTACTTGGCAAAATGACAAAGCAAACTTTCTCTAAAGTTGGAGAAAGAGCAAATGAACTATTGGGTTTAATCCATACAGATGTATGTGGACCAATGAGTACAAATGCTAGAGGTGGTTTCAGCTACTTTATCACTTTCACTGATGACTTCAGTAGGTATGGTTATGTCTACCTAATGAAGCATAAGTCTGAATCCTTTGACAAATTCAAGGAATTTCAGAGTGAAGTAGAGAATCAATTAGGCAAGAAGATCAAGGCACTACGGTCTGATAGAGGCGGTGAATATCTGAGCTATGAATTTGATGACCATCTGAAAGAATGTGGAATTCTATCAGAATTGACTCCTCCTGGAACACCACAATGGAACGGTGTGTCAGAACGGAGGAACAGAACCTTGCTAGACATGGTCAGGTCAATGATGGGTCAGGCCGAACTTCCATTAGAATTTTGGGGACATGCACTAAATACAGCTGCACTCACTATAAATAGAGCTCCGTCTAAAGCTGTCGAAAAGACTCCATACGAATTATGGTTTGGAAAGCCTCCAAATGTGTCTTTTCTTAAGATTTGGGGATGTGAAGTATACGTCAAACGATTAATTTCAGACAAACTTCATCCAAAATCTGACAAATGTATCCTTGTGGGCTATCCAAAGGAAACAAAGGGGTATTACTTCTACAATACATCTGAGAACAAAGTGTTTGTTGCTCGAGATGGTGTCTTTTTGGAGAAAGATCACATTTCCAAAATGACAAGTGGGAGAAAAGTAGACCTCGAAGAAATTCGAGTCGAACAACAAACTCTAGAGAATGCTCAAGATGACATTCAGGATGAAACTCAGAGATCTTTAGAAGAATCTGGTGAGAATCATGGTCAATCTAGAAATGTTACCCCGCGTAGATCGCAAAGATATAGATCTCAACCGGAAAGGTACTTAGGTATTTTGACGAACGAGAGCTATGACGTTCTATTACTTGAAAGTGATGAACCTGCGACTTACAAGCAAGCTATGACGAGCCCTAGCTCCAAGCAATGGCAAGAAGCCATGCAATCTGAATTAGACTCCATGTCTGAAAACCAAGTATGGGATTTGGTCGATTTGCCAGATGGCTACCAAGCCATTGGAAGCAAATGGGTTTTCAAACTGAAAAAGGACAAGGATGGGAAACTTGAAGTTTTCAAAGCTAGATTGGTTGCAAAAGGTTACAGGCAAGTCCACGGTGTGGATTACGATGAAACCTTTTCACCAGTTGCAATGCTAAAGTCTATTCGAATAATGTTAGCAATCGCTGCATATTACGATTACGAAATATGGCAGATGGATGTCAAAACTGCTTTCTTAAACGGCGTTTTAACAGAAACTGTGTTTATGACACAGCCTGAAGGTTTTGAGGATCCAAAGAATGCTAAAAAGGTATGCAAGCTAAAGAAGTCAATCTACGGATTGAAGCAGGCATCCAGGAGCTGGAATATACGTTTTGATGAAGCAGTCAGTGACTTTGGTTTCATCAAGAACGCGGACGAATCTTGTGTATACAAGAAGGTCAGTGGGAGCAAAATTGCTTTCCTAGTATTATATGTCGACGACATATTGCTTATCGGAAATGACATTCCTATGTTGAACTCTGTCAAGATTTGGCTTGGGAAATGTTTTTCGATGAAGGATCTAGGAGAAGCACAGTACATATTGGGCATCAAGATTTACAGGGATAGATCTAAAAAGATGATTGGACTTAGTCAAAGCACTTATATCAATAAGGTGCTTGATAGGTTCAAGATGGCGGACTCCAAGCGAGGCTACCTACCCATGTCTCATGGAATGACTCTAAGCAAGACTAAGTGCCCAAAAACACTTGATGAGCGTAGACGAATGAATGGGATTCCATATGCATCATTGATTGGTTCAATAATGTATGCTATGATATGTACACGCCCGGATGTTGCGTACGCACTCAGTGCTACGAGCAGATACCAGTCAGACCCAGGAGAGGCGCATTGGACTGCTGCCAAGAACATTCTGAAATACCTGAAAAGGCACAAAGATGACTTCCTGGTCTATGGTGGAGATGATGAATTAATTGTTAAAGGCTATACGGACGCAAGTTTCCAAACCGACAAAGATGATTTCAGATCACAGTCTGGGTTTGTCTTCTGCCTCAACGGAGGAGCAGTAAGCTGGAAAAGTGCTAAGCAAAGCACCATTGCGGATTCTACAACTGAAGCGGAGTACATTGCTGCACATGAAGCAGCAAAGGAAGCTATATGGCTAAGGAAGTTCATAGGAGAACTTGGTGTAGTCCCCTCCATTAAAGGACCAATAGCCCTGTATTGTGATAATAACGGAGCTATTGCACAGGCAAAAGAGCCTAGACACCACCAGAGAGTCAAGCATGTACTTCGTAGATTTCACCTTCTACGAGAGTTCGTTGAAAGAAAAGAAGTCGAGATAAGCAAAATTGGAACTGATGACAACATATCAGATCCATTAACTAAACCTCTGCCGCAAGCGAAGCACAACTCGCACACTGCAGCTATGGGAATCAAGCATATTGGAGAATGGCTTTGATGTCTCTGTTTAATGTTTTAAAGTTTTAGAGTTTAAATCTTTGTAAAACATTATTGGTTAATCATTCACAATAAATGAAAGAAATTCATTTTTCCATTTAATTTGTGGTTTATTAAATGATGAGTCCCTTCAACTTGACGATATATTCAAGATAGACTGTCAGGACCAGTCCTGTGACTAAGAAATGTCTATCAAGTGAACTTGAATGTCAAAGGTTGAAAATGGTCCCTAATCGGAGTTTTCTATAAAATTGGACGCATAGAAAACGTTAGACGATTAGAATGCAAGATGACTAGTAGTTCTGTTTCTTGAACTATGTGGACATGGCAATGTCATAATCATTTGCATAGATACTTACTTTGGGAAGACTAGTATCGGACAAGACCTATGAAACTTTACTGTAAGAGATGAAAATCTGTCATGAGTAAATTTCATTAAATTATTAGACACTAAATCCTCAATACCTGAGTGATTTGAGATTACTTGTTTGAGAACTGGTTGCTTTGACGTTGACCAACCGTCGCACCGTAAAAGGAGGCTATAAAGGCAACACTCAGGTAATCACCTATCAAACGAAGTCTAATCTCAAGATCGCAAGATTGGGATTGTCCTCCCATAAATCGGGATGAGATGCTTAAAAGTTGTACAAGGCCACTCGAAGAGCTAGAAACTGTGAAATGCATGGCCGTGCTCGGATGAATCATAGGCTATGATTATCTGTTTATTTGATCAGTTGAACTCTGAAACCGAGGAACACCTCTGGACATAATAAGGATGACAACTCTTACCTTATGTTCAAGAGCAAGCATCGAGCGACAAAGGAATTAGGAAATGCACACTTGTCCCTAAGGACAAGTGGGAGACTGAAGGAAATAATGCCCTTGGTCCAAGTATGCATTCTATGTTAAAGTCTAATAAATGCGGTTCAGTATTAATTAACAAGTTAATAATTCAGTGAGATCAAGTGAGCTGAATGCCTAGCTAGAGGCCGCTTCAGTTCAAGTGGAATTAAAGATATTAATCCACAGCTTACTCTTGACTGAACCCGTAGGGTCACACAAATAGTACGTAAACGGATCAAGTATTTAATAGCATTAAATACTCCATCTATGAATATTCGGAACCGACGGATCTTGGTTTCAGTGGGAGCTAAGATCGTCACAGGCAAGAAATGAATACTCCGGAAACGATGATATTGCCGGAAACGGAAATATGGATCGTATCGGAAATATGAATATTATCCAAGTCGTAGATGTTGCCGGAAACGGAAACATGGTACGTATCGGAAAATATTATTGGAAATGGAAATATTACCAGAATCGGAAATATTGCCGGAAACGGAAATATTGTCAGAATCGGAAATATTACCGGAATCGGAAAATAATTCCGGAAACGGAAATATTAAATATTTGTTCGAAACGGAAATTAATTCCGGAATCGGAAATATTAAATATTGTTCGTATCGGAAATAGATTCCGGAAATGGAAATTTAAACGAAAGCGTATCGTACGAATTAGCATCGGACGAGGCTTGCCGGACGAAGGCCCAGCACGAAGCTGGGGCCATCGCCCAGCAAGCATGCGCGCCACAAGCCCAGCCAAGGCAGCGCCCAGGCCTACCGCAAGGCAGGCCCAGCGCGCGCCAAGGGCCACGGATGCGTGGGCCGTGCTGCGCGGGGCTGCTGCTCGCACGCGCATGGGCAGCCCTTGTGGCTGCCGTGTGTGTGTGAGTTTGTGCTCATGCGTGATTCCTGAATCTACAAGAGTCAGTGTATGATTAAATTTCTATTCCTAATTGGATAAATTAATTAAATAGAATTCATGTAGAATTCTAATTTCAATTAATTCGTATCCTACTAGGATTACGATTCCTTTTCCATAACTCTATAAATAAAGGCCTAGGGGTCATAATTTATACACAAGTTTCAAAGTATTCAAAAAGTGAGTTTTTGAGAGAAAATTAAAACACACATCTTGCCCATAAAGTGCCGAAATTTTCTAGTACCTTAAGGGCGATTCTAGTTGGTCAATCTTAAGGCGGATCCGGACGTGCTGTGGACTATCTACGGAGGGACGACACTTGGAGTCCTAAAGACTTGTTCTTGTTCGGTTCGGGCGCAGCTAGGGAGGGCACGCAACAAAGAGTATGCATCTAAATTATGCTATATGATTATGTGTAAATAATATGTTGTCCTGGGTTAATGGTTGTTTCCGCATGATCTATGTAATGTCATATGTATCATAACCTAACATAACCCACTTATCCAACGTTCTTTTGATTAAGCGAACAAGCATCCCTACAACTGGCTGAAAAGATCACCCGGAGCAAAGATTTTATTTATAGTAATTTCCAAAAACAGTAAATGCGAAACCAAGTAGCTGCTAAATATAAAACCCGAACAAGATAGATTTAATTTTTAATTTGTCAAAGGCTACAATTGCATGCTAATTATTCTTTTACAAGAGTTAAAAACGTAAACATGACAGAAACTCGGAATTAAACCGAAGGATCTAGAAATCACGCAACATAAACCTATCAGCGCTACAATTTCTAGCGCTTGCAGGCAGACGTGAGTAATTTCTAGCGCCTGCCACACAGATGTGATGGGGTCAAAAAGTGATGCAATTTATAGATGCACAACCTTTATTTTATCAAGAATGGGAGGCGTACTATAGTTGATTCTCATATATTCCCTCATATGTCGTGGAAATCGATTAAGGAAGGTATCTTATCATGTCTTAACTAGTTCAATGGAGCCGCCATATAGTTTTAGCCTACGCATTAAAAGAAACTGACAAAACCCTGTCTTTGTGATACAAGAGTACAATAGATAAATATACAGAGGCTCAAGTATTTGATCACAATATCAATTGGTTCCCTTGTGATCTCAAATGAAAATCTCCCCAACATATATCCGTAGAGTAGAGCTTGGTATGAGGGGGTCAAAAAAGTAGAGTGATGATTATTCAACGAATTTTCGCTTGGATATGGAAATCGTTATTAAGTAAAGAGGGACTAACTGGGTGGCCATACCCTCATTTTTACTAGATCGTGGAGTCATCATTCAGTTTTCAACGACAATGGAGAAAACTGACAAACCTAATTATTGTGATACGCAAGTAGCAGCCGAAACTCAGGCTCATGTATTTGATCACAACGGCCTAAGGTTCCCTTGTGATCCTTGATTTAGAGATCGCTAACATACATCCGTAGAGAAGAAGATTGGGAGTTCGGGGGACATTTTCTAATACGGGGAGTGCCCAATATTTTCCCATGTTTAATGCATCGTACCAAATACAAGAAAGAGACATGCGTTAAATCTACACTATTACTATGGATTGATTTTAAATCACAAGTATTAACTAGGTAATGTCAAAAGGGTGTTTTAGATTGATTTAAGGTACTTAGCAAGATCAGAATTGTCTAGAATATCTTCATAAGTGTGAGTAATAAAGCATATTATGTGAAAATATTTATAGGATGATGAATGAAATAAAAGGTAATGCACGTTACAATATAGTTTTGGCTATATTGCGGTTCTTAGGAACATATACCACTTGTCTTTGCTAGATCACCTTTTATGCTTAGAGCTCCTTAATGACTGATTGATTATCCCCGAGTCTTGGTGCGGATCCTCCAGAGTGTCCCCTTAGATTTTCTTAGTTTAGGATAGGAATCCGGCTATAGTGTGGCCTAGGAATAGAGCGATTCAGGTATAAATATGGGCAGAGGTTTGATAACAAGAGTTAATAAGGATAGGGCGATTAGGAACGTGAGGACGTGTTTAAACTTTGGTTAATACTGAAGCTTAGGGTTTAGTAGAAAATGGCTGGTTAAAGATAGAGGTACGAAGAGTTTGAAGTTCGCTGAAATTAAAAGTCGGCGCTAGAATTTTCTACCGCCTGCCTGGCTAGCGCTAGAAATTAATGGCGCTGGCCAGGCAGCGTCAGATCTAGTGAAATCCATGTCAGCCTTGGAACATTCTAGAACTTTATCCATGCTCTTGATTGGGTGAAACAAAAATTGCAGCGCGAAAAGAGAGTGGCGCTGGAGTGCAACGCGAGAATCTTTTATCGCTAGCCTTCATAGTGTTATAAACAACCAGCGTTGGCTATTTGACAGACGCAAGTTCTAGATTCTTCCGATTTATTCCAAATTCTATCTATTTTCTTACAGTTTTAACTCTTCTAAAAGGCTAATTGGAGTGAAGTTTTATCTTTTAGTCAATATCTATTTTGCTCGATTTCTATATTTAGTAGCTACTGGGAATGGTAGTTACTATAAATAATAGTTACTATAAATGGAAATACTATTTCAGGGATCATTTCGTTCAGCTGCAGGATGCTCGTTGATTAATCAGAAGAGCGTTGACAAGCGATTTTTGGTTTCATCATCGAACTTTCCGCTTCGGTCCAAGGGTCAAATGTAGGCGTCTACGCTTGGGTTCGGGGGAAAAGTTACTAATAAAGGAGTGCCCAGTATTAGCCCTAGGTGGTCTTTCTTAGTCCAAAACTTCCTGTCACGAATCAATTTAGGGGTATGCGTTTTACTACATTGCTAATCTGGATTGATTTTAATGCTAAAATAATTAAACTAACAATATGTCAAAAGGATGATTTAGGTTTATTTTAGTTAATAATATGCCAAATAATATCTTATTAGGCGTGATAATTTTTTCAGATTATACTAGAAATTTATAAGAGGTGATGAAATAAATTAAAAGAAATGCACTTTAAAATATAGTTTAGGCTATATTGCGGTTCTCAGGAATATACCACATGTCTTTGCTAGATTTCCTTTTAGGCTTGGAGCCCCCTGGTGGATGACTGATAGATTCTGGTTCTTGTCTTGATTCCTCTAGAGTAACCTTACTACTAGTCTAAAGTCCCAGTTAGATCCCCAGTATTGGCTAGAGATTTTACTTACAGGCCGACTTAGAAATAGATAAGAAGTATAATATTCGAGATCGGGTTTTAGCATAGGATACAAAGAGAATAAGAAAACACAGGTCAATACTTAATCTTAGGATGACTGATTGTGAATGAATTTTCGAAGGTTTAGGGGCCTCGTGTTTATAGTGAATTTGGGCGTAGAAAAGTAGACGTAAAAAGAGTCGTAAGTTAGCTAAAACCTGAAAGCAGGCGCTAGAAATATTTAGCTCATGCCTAGCATGCGCGGGAAATAACTAGAGTTTGCCAAGAGGTTCCAGATCTCGACGGAATGCGTCCGATCTACTCCCTCAGTCTTTAATTAAAAGATACACTTCTATAATCGACCGTATTAAATTAAAAGATACACTTTCCTTTTTTGGTATGTCATGGTCCCTGTGAAGGGGTCGAAAAAACACGACGTGGCGCCTCTTAAAGAAAGAGTGTACGACCCACACGACTTTTCCCTCTTCTGGATGTGGCAAGCATATTAAGTAAACATTGACTAACTGTGGACGTTAGCCTCTTTTTACTAGTCTTTAGGAGTCGCCATTCAGTTATAAAAAACCTGACAAAACCCGGTTATCGTGACATGCCTGGAGTGCAAACATGTGTGATTCACGACGGCCATAGATTCTCTTGTGATCCCTGGTATGGAGATCCCTCAACGTACATCCAGCGGAGCAGAGATTGAGAGTTCGGGGGACGTTTACTAATACGGGGAGTGCCCAGCATTAGCTCACGCGGCGAGGTCCTTACTAGTTCAATTGTGACGATGATGGGACATGCGTTATGCTACATTACTATGCAGGACTGATATTAATGCACATATATTTACTAAATAGATGTCAAAATACTGATTTAGATTGATTAAAGGGGCTTAACAATAAACCGGTTTGTCCAAGAATTTTCTGATTTAGGTGTGAGTAATATAACAGATTAAAGTTAGCAGATTTATATGGCGGGAAAGCGATAAAAATACAATTCACGTTACAACAAAGTGTAGGCTTTACTGTGGTTCTCAGGAACACCTACCACTTGACTTTACTATATTTTCGTGTGGCTTTCGAACTTTCAGATTGGCTAACTATGGAACATGATTCTTCCAGAGTTTTGAGTATTTTGGGCTTAGGATTGTGTTTAGGTTTCAGCAGCACTTCGACAAGATTTAGCGATCAGGCGGTCGTGTGGGAAGGGTCTGCTTAATAGTGTGTTAAATACGGCAGACACACGAACCGGGACTTTAGAAAGATTTGGTCAATACTCAAGCTTAAGGGTTTAGGGTTGGAATTTTGTGTTATTTTCTGTTTTCATAGGCCCTTTTTATAGCAAAATAGGCCAGAATAAGATAACTTTTGAAAAGGGAATTTTCCAACTGAGATCTACTGAGCGCTAGAAATTTCCAGCGCTTGGATCAGGAGCGCTGGTTATTTCTAGCGCTTGACATTTGTGCGCTAGATCTGTTCTGGTGACAGCTGGATAATTCTATCTTTTTGCGTGATTGTATAAGAATCAAAGTGTAGCGCTGGAATTAAGAAGCGCTTGTGGTTTGAGCGATGGAATTTTGTGACGCTCACTCTGCCAGCGCTGGAATTTTCCAGCGCTGGTGTTTTACTTCACTATTCTAATCTTATCGGTTTTTTTACCGAATCTTATCACGTTTTCTATCCTTTAGGAACACGAGTGGGACTGCAACTCTTAGTCCTTACCTATTGATGGATCGTAAGGCGATTCGAACACTAAGATATTTTATCTTACATGGTTACTATTCTAGGCAGCGTTTAAGCATATCAGTTACTATAAATAGAAATTTCTAAAATGGAAATGTGGTTACGGGATTATTAGTCAGTCATGGATCGTTCGTTGAATGCTTAGGAAAGCTTAGTCAAGTGGTGTTTGGTTTCATCATCGAACACACCGTGTCGGGCCCAGGGACAAATGTAGGCGTCTACAGTTAGCCCCCACTTTGATTGAGTCTGAGAAAGATGACAATCAAAGTATTGGTAGACGGAATGCGTCTGGGACCTAGCTTGGTTAAAACTAAGTCCGAACGAGGGTCTCATGAACCCCCGAGTGATAACATTTGACTGAAGGGTCATCACTGGAATTGTCAATAGTCCCCTCACGAGTCATTGGGAACATACTGACCTGAACGGTCCTCTCAAAGAGTCAATGAAGACGTTCAACTTTGATAGATAGAGCTTTTCGAAAACGGAGACTTAACTTTGACTTTTTCAGGAATGAAATGACATTTTTTAGTAAGGAATGAATAAACCTTAAAACTTTGACATTTTTTTATCAAGGAATGAATAAAACTTAAAACTTTTACATTTTTTCGCAAGGAATGAATAAAACTTTAAAACTTTGACATTTTTTTAGCAAGGAATGAATAAACCTTAAAAGTTGGACATTTTTTAGCAAGGAATGAATAAACCTTTAAAGCTTTGACATTTTTTTAGCAAGGAATGAATAAACCTTAAAACTTTGACATTTTTTAGAAAGGAATGAAAATTTGACATTTTTTAGCAAGGAATGAATAAACCTTTAAACTTTGACATTTTTTAGCAAGGAATGAATGAAGCTTTAAAACTTTGACATTTTTAGCAAGGAATGAATAAACCTTTAAAACTTTGACATTGTTTAGCACGGAATGAATAAACCTTTAAAATTTTGCGAAATATCTTGTTTTTTAAAAATGTGATTTTTTACGAAAACGAGCTTTATTATTTTTTGAATAAAATAACCGTACCTAGCTAGGTGGGTTACGGAGGTTCTGGACACAGTTGCCTGTCAGTGGGCCACTGAATATAAGAATTTGAAAAACCGTTACTTTTTCGCGGGAAACAAAACTGAAAAGGCATAGGCGGTTATTTGATAAAAAATGGGTTGTATGTCCCGACATTTTGTCGGAAAGGAATAAACGTTCGCTGGAATTTTCCAACGCTCGATTTTGAGCGCTGGAATTTTCCAGCGCTGGACTTTGAGCGCTGAAAATTTCCAGCGCAGGTTTTCTTTAAATTCGAGCAGTTCGGGGCATTTCGCCATTTTCTTGCTGCTGTTGTTCGTAACTTTCTCATTCCTCTTACTCATTTTAGCTCGTTTTTGCTCGGTTTTGCATGATTCTTTCATCAAAATCATTCCCAAGTCGATCTAAACCGCATATATGTAAGTAACTTCGAGTTTTAATTGCGTTTTAGCTCGATTTTGAGTAGAATTTCGTATGTTTTTTCATGCTCAAATTGAATTGGGGTTTTTGATGTTTGCCCCCAATTTCTTGCAATTGTTTGATTGTATGTGATGTTTATATTATGTATAAGTGCCTAAGCATGTTAGTTTTTGCAAGTATGTTAGTTTTGGGTGATTTTGTGCTTGTTCAAAATTAGCACCCAAGGGTGCCTACGAATTCACATTATAATGCAATGTTGGTGTTTCTCGATATTTTTCTTGCAATTACATAGCCTATGGGTGATTGGAAATGCATCATTTTGATGTTTGGATTAGTTCGTGGTTGATTTCATATGCACGAGCTGTTGCCACTAACTGCGAACTTAGTAACATGTTTATTTAGAGAACGAAATTGTTTGAAGCCAAATAGTTTGTTGCATTTGGTATGTTAGAATGTAACTGCTTTGCATTGTTGGTCTTGAGGTATGATTGCCTTATGTTTTTCGTTTTTGCGAAATATAGCATGTGAGATGGCTGCGGATCCTCCACTGAGGGGGATACTTCAGACTACTGCTTGCAGCCTCGGGTGGCTTCCTCTCGTCCGATGAGGCAAGAGGGGACATCTCAAGCTGTTCGGCGTTCCCGGTGGGCGAGGCACGCCTCTTCGTCCCCTCCGTTGGAGTCCTGAGGGGGTTCTGACCCAGAGGAGGGGCTTCTTTGGATGGGGCCCATAGAGTATGACGAGACCGACTTGCACAACGACTTGGAGCATCACGTGGTGTCCCGGTTTTGTTCCGGGAAGGCTGGGACGGATACGGCTTGTCGACCTTACGGGGGGTCGGTCTTCGTCGAGCGGACTCATGCGGTGGTGGAGGCGTGTCCTTTGTACCCGACGGTATGCGTCTTTAGGGAGGTCGTGAGACCTAATGTATCTAGGCGGTTTGTGCGCCTGCTTCTGGAGTGGTGGTGGGACACCACCAACACTTTTCATTTTCCTTGGGGACCCTTGAGGACTACACTGCTCTTACGGGTCTGTCCTTTACGGGCAGGCCCGTTTATGTTGCTAGAAAGACGACCATGCTGTTAAAGAGGACGGTTAGAGAGTGTATCAGGGATGACTTGGCCGTAGAGTGAAAGAAATAATGCCCTTGGTCCAAGTATGCATTTAATGCTAAGTCTAATAAATGTTGTTCAGTATTAATTATACAAGTTAATAATTCAGTGAGATCAAGTGAACTGTATGCCTAGCTAGAGGCCGCTTCAGTTCAAGTGGAATTAATAATATTAATCCACAGCTTACTCTTGACTGATCCCGCAGGGTCACACAAATAGTACGTGAACGGATCAAGTATTTAAAGGAATTAAATACTCCATTTCTGGATATTCGGAATCGACGGATCTCGGTTCCAGTGGGAGCTGAAATCGTCAAAGGAAAATTATGAATACTCCGGAGACGATGATATTGCCGGAAACGGAAATATGGATCGTATCGGAAATACAAATATTATCCAAGTCATAGATGTTGCCGGAAACGGAAACATGGTACGTATCGGAAAATATTATCGGAAATGGAAATATTGCCGGAATCGGAAATATTGTCGGAAACGGAAATATTGTCAGAATCGGAAATATTATCGGAACCGGAAAATAATCATGGAATCGGAAATATAAAATATTTGTTTGAAACGGAAAATAATTTCGGAATCGGAAATATTAAATATTGTTCGAATCGGAAATGAATTCCGGAATCGGAAAATTAATCGGAAGCGCATCGTACGAAATAAACATCAGACGAGCTTGCTAGACGCAAGGCCCAGCACAAGGCCGGGCCCGCGCCTAGCAAGCCTAGCGCGCAAGGCAACGCAACAACAACCAAGGCACGCAGGCCAAGCCAAGCAGCATGCAAGGCCAGGCCCAGCGCGCATGGAAACAGGCGCGCCCAAAGCTCGTGGGCTGCAGCGCTGTGGGCTTCTCCGCGCGCGCAGTGCCAGCACCCCTTGTGGGCCGTGCGCGTGTCTGTGTTGAAGTTCGTGCATGCATCAAATCCTTAAGAAATTAGGATTTGATTAAAAGATTAATTTCCTAAAGTTACTAGTTTTAATTAATGTCTAATTCTAATAGGATTAGATTAAGGAAAATTTGGTATTTACTACCTTAAAAATACACCACTTTTGTATTTACTACCTTATGAAATTTTTATTTTAAATTACTACCTTAAAGTTCCAATTTTTTTTCATTTACTACCACTTTACAGTTTTCTCATTTTAAAACTGGGATATTTCTTTCGTTTCTTAACCGTTTAAAGTGATTCAAAGTTCATTATTTTCCTTTTTCTATAAGGATTTAATTGAGAACTACATTTCAAAATAATTTGTTTGGTGATTCATAAATATTTTAAAGTTTTAAAGATAATATTTAATATGTTTAACCTTTTACAAAATGTTAAAAGCAAGATCCCTATGGAATCGTTACACATAAACGAGAAGAATGGGCTTTGAATCACTTAAAATGATTAAGAAACGAATGAGATATCTCAATTTTAAAATGAGAAAACCGTAAAGTGGTAGTGATTGCAAAAAAAATCATACTTTAAGGTAGTAATTTATAATAAAAATTTCATAAGGTAGTAAATACAAAAGTGGTGTATTTTTAAGGTAGTAAATACCAAAAAATCCTTAGATTTAATTGAAACCTAGTAAACTTCTAATTCCATTATTCCAACCCTATAAATATGTGATGGCATTCACAATTTATAAACACATAATTTCAAGTATTCACTTAGTTTTAAGGATTAAAACTAACATTAATTTGCCACAAATTATTCGAATAACTTAAAACCTTAGATGCAATTCTAGTTAATTAAATCTAAGGCGGATCCGAACGTGCTGTGGACTATCTTGTTCTTGTTCGGTTCGGGAGCAGCTAGGGAAGGCACGCTTCACATGTATGTATCCTAAATTATGCTAATTTTTATGTGGCAATTAATTTGGATTCCTGGCTTTATGGTTTTTCCGCATGAAATATATATAATTTATATGTATCATAACCTAACAGTGGTATCACGAGCCTCTAATTAATTCCATAATAATTAGTAAAATTTGTAATTTTTAAGATGTTAAATTAAATATTTGCGATTCTTGTTTGTAAATCTTGAATTTTTGATTACCCTACTGTATATGTTTAACAAATTTAAATTCCTAAGCTTGTTAATTATACAACCTAATTTGTAATTGTAATTAATTTGTTGAAATTAAAATAATTTATAATTTGATTTGATTTTCATAATTAATTGACAATTTAATTAGGTATCCATGATTAAAAACCACCATAATTTTTTTTAAATTTGATAAGTTTTTAAATTTTATGACCTAGCTTTGAATCCGTGATAATCGGAAATTAATTTGAATAATAAATTTTCGATTTTTTGCCCTATATTTATGAAATTAATATGATTTATTAATTTGTCTATAAATTTAAATTAAAAAGTTTTGATTTTTATATAATCCGCTCATGAATCTTGCACGCACAAAGCAATGGACGCTACGTGTTACCCTTAAGGGGTGTTGTATAGTGTGGGCATGCGACGACGAGCAAGGGAGCTCGTCGCCCATGCGGTACGAATGTAGCGAGCAAGGGGCAGTGGCCCTGCCTTGCGTCGAGTGCTGCGTTGAGGCATGGGCGGATGGGCAAAGAAGCAAGGCAAGCGAGCAAGACAGGCGCGCGCGCGGGCAGCGAGGGATGCCTCGCCCAGCGAGCGATGGCTCGCGCACAGCGAGCGTTGCCTCGCCAAGCAGCTGCTGCGCTACGAAGCCAGCGAGCAATGCTGCGTGCAAGCGTGGCTTGGCTTGCTGCGTTTGCGCGTGGCTGCTGCTCGTGCCTTGCTGTGCGATCACTCGTGAGGGGCGATGCTGCCTCGTAACTCGACGGGGCATGGGCGCAAGCTTATGGCCTCGTCTTGATTCGATTGATGCGCTTTGAATTTAATTTTAATTTTCAGTTGGAAAACATTTTTTTTAATTAATTTTAAAATTCGTAATTTAATTTCTTCTCGAAATTTAATTTTGAATAATTTAATTATTATAATTTTATTTATACTAATTATTTTACTAAAATTAAAACCTTGATTAAATTAATTAAATTAATAAACTGAAAATAAATTAAAGGATTCAAATAATAATTTATGTGAGCTTTAAATTTTAATTAAATTTGTATGTTTCCGGTTAGACTAGGAAATACAATTTTATGTTTAAAATTAGTAAAGCATGTAAATTTATTGGTTTAAGTGGGAGCATTTTAGTCATAAACTCTTGATTAGGTCTACATTCCTTTAAGGAATTAATAAGGATTGAATAATTGGTAGATTATTGGAAGCCTTGATTAATTGCTGCGAATATTTATGTGATGCATAATATGTTCTACTAACCAGCTATGTGGGCCATTCATTGATAAATGAATGGGTGAATGGTATATTGTAAATGTACTGTTTTGCAGGTTATGGAAAGTGAATAGTATGGCCCAAATAGGATAGTAAATATGGTCTGCGTACCATTAATTTGAATGTAATATTGGTCTAAAGTACCAAATTTTATTGCTTTAAATATGGTATGCGTATCATCAAATAGTTGTAATTAGTTTAAATTAGAGCTTATCCTATTTGAAGAAAATGACGCCTCCCAGGGTGAAATTCAAGACGGAGTTTCCAATCCATTTTCAAGACGGAGTTTGAAGTTGAAGCTTCAAGACGAAGTCGGGCCATACTAGATCACCGTATATCTTATGCATGCTTTAAGTTATTTATTGCTTTAAATATGTCTTAATTATGCATGAGAGTGTGGCTTGATTATGTTGCATGATTAAGGATTTTAGTTCACTTAAAATCTAACCAACATAGTAAGAGCCTTAAGTTCCAAACTTTAAAAATTGAGTTACAAGGTGCCATGCCAAAATAACACTTACTTGGATAACCTTTACATCAATCTTAGTAATAGTTTTTCGCCTAAGTGAGCTGTTACTTATTGATCCTAAAGGGGTAAGATACACAAATAATTGTGAGTACATGTTAGTTTTGGTGAAACTCAACGATATAAGTAAGGAGTCCTTTTATGTCGTGGCAAATGAGATAGGTTTACCTAATAAGTTCTTAGACGTACTTATCAACTAAGAGTAGTTTCTAGACTATTAGCAAAGGCTTTGCTTACCTAATGTTTTTTTAGAATTGAGTCTAAATACAAAATGTGCTTAATTCTTCAATGATTTAAGGATCTTGGAATCATTTTATTCACACCTGCCGGAACACATAACTTGAATAAAATGCTTAATAAATGATAAATTATGCATGTATTCTAGAATTTAAGTTTATTAAGAGAAACTGTGAATGGTTATTTATTTGTTTATTCTTTTTCAATTGTAGTTTTTACTATGGCAAACAACAATTCATTCAACATCCGATCAATTCTCGAAAAGGAGAAGTTAAACGGGAAAAACTTCCTTGACTGGTAAAGGAACTTGCAAATAGTTCTTATGCAGGAAGAAAAGGAGTATGTCCTGGATGAGGCGATGCCCGAAGCCGCAGGCGACAGGGTCACTCAGGAAGCCCTAAATGGATTGATGCCAACAAGAATGTAAAATGTTTAATGCTTGCAACCATAAGTGCAGATCTACAGAATACGTTTATCAACTCGGATGCTCTCACGATCATCAGTGAGTTAAAGAACATGTTCCAAGATATAGCTCGAGTCGAAAGATTCGAGACTCATAGGCAAATTCTTGAGACCAAGATTAAGAAAGGCGAGCCCGTAAGTCCACATGTTCTCAAAATGATTGGGCCATTGAGAATATGAGTCGGCTGGATCATCAATTCTCTCAGGAAATGGCTGTAGACACCATCCTCCATTCTCTTCATAGCGGGTATGATCAGTTCAAGATGAACTACAGTATGAATAGTCTGGACAAAACGCTCACTAAGCTTCACGGTATGCTGACGACCACTGAAAAGACGCTCAAAAGTGATAAGCAATACGTGCTTATGGTGCGTGGGGGCAAGTTCAAGAAATCTGTAAGAAGAGGAATGCTACGAAAGGTGGCAAGAAGGCCAGCCTGACTAAGAAATCTGGCAGCACCAAGTCTGAAAAGAAGAAGGTGGGCCAACCCACTTCTGAATCTGAATGTTTCTACTGCAAGAAGAAGGGGCAATTGAAGAGAGATTGCTTGAAGCTTAAGGAAGATCAGAAGAACGGAACAGTCGTTCCATCTTCAGTTATTTTCGTTATAGACTGTATACTTGCTAATTCAACTTCTTGGGTATTAGATACAGGTTGTGGCTCACACCTATGTTCCAATTTGCTGGGACTAAGAAGAAGTAGAAGGTTAACCAAGGGTGAAGTCGACCTACGAGTGGGAAATGGAGCACGAATTGCTGCATTAGTTGTAGGAACTTATTATTTGTCGTTGCCCTCTGGGCTAGTTTTGGAATTGGAAGAATGCTTCCATGTTCTAAGTCTTACTAAAAACATCATTTCTGTTTCTTGCTTAGATGCTAAGGGATTTTCCTTTTTAATAAAAGACAATAGTTGCTCGTTTTATTTTAAAGAGATGTTTTATGGATCTGCTAGATTAGTCAATAGACTTTATTTATTAGATCACGACAAACAAGTTTATAACATAAATACCAAAAAGACCAAAAAGAATGATTCAGATCTCAATGTAGGGGGGTTATTTGATTTCCCGTTTAATACAAGGGGGGAGGCCGGCTCGTTTAGAGAACCGTTTTGAAGTTTTGCACCTCGAAGGAGTCGCCACCAAACTTTATTTAAGGTCTTGTTTGGAAAGACCACAAATGACTCTATTTTTGGATAAGGCCTTGAATCCTTGAAACGGATGGGTGAGATCCGGGCTCGGGAACGAAATTGCTTATTCGGCGAGCTTTAGAAATATTCAAGTACGTTGGCACAACATGAGTTCGAAAATATACCCTAGATTAGACTATGTGGGTTTGAATTAGAGCAAATCGAATTTCTAATTGTATGGTGGTCACTTTGCTTTAAAGATTAAATTAAGGAACCTAAGGCCGGTTTGTCCAAGAAATTATCTTTGTTAAGCGTGATGTAACCTTTGTATTTTGTTGTATTTAGCATGTGCGGTGATGAAAGCAATAAAGCAAGTAGAGAAACATCACAATAGTAAATAAAGTGCGGAATTAGTAAATACAAGACCCCCTAGAAATGGACTAGGGAGTATTTCCACATTTCCTAGAAATGGACTAGGCAAGTAAAGATGCGGAATTGAAAGTGCGGAATTGAAATTGCGATATTGAAAGTGCGATATTGAAATTGCGATATTGAAAGGTGCGATATTGAAATTTCAATATTGAAAGGTGCATAATTGAAACTTGTACTTGGGAACATGAGATCCGAACGCCAAGCGACTCCTTAAAAATAAGTGCGCCCGACACAAATTCAAAGCCAAAAATCTCAACTTGGGAGAGGTTGCTCAACCCAAATATCCTAGATTTTGCATATTAAACTTGAAATTGAAAGCTTGAATATTGAAATATTTGAACTTGAAATGATTGAAATTTGAACTTGAAATGATTGAAATTAGAAAACTTGAAATGATCTAAGTTTAGAGAGGAAGTCATGAACAACCCTAAACATGGTGGGATCTTGAAATTTGAAAACTTGAACTTGTATATTGAAAAATGGAGTTTTGAATCTCAAAAGACTAAACCTTTAAATGCTAAAAAGGTGTCATCTTTGATTACTCCATACTTGAAGGTGATTCTAGTTCAAAGAGATGAATGCAAGCAAAACATCCTTGAATCTTGAAAGTTTGTATTTTGTATTTTGAAAAAGTTTGTATTTTTGAAAAAACATGTATTATTGTTGCAAGTGGTGTTTTTTATGGCAAAAACACCAACTTGCTAATCATTTGAAATCAAAATAGCATGATTAATTGAAATGGGATTCGGAATTACCTAGTTAGGTTTAGGCAAGAGCTCCCAATTGCATAGATTTTAGGAACTTTTGTATGGGTTTTTGAGGAGTTTTGAGTTGTATTTTGTGGCGTAATGTCAGAATTACGACGTTGTATTGTTGTGCTCCCCCTTTTTTCGATGGAAATGAGGGTTATTTATAGGAGGGAATGGTGAAAAACGCCAGCACACGCCAGCGCAGGGCGCCAGGCCAGCGCAGTGCGCTGCTGATGTGGCTTGAATGCCGCCAAAGCAAGGACGCGAGTACCATCCTTGTTTCGTCTTGTAGTGTTGTACCCGTTGTACGAATTGTACTAGGTTTGGAATTTTGTATTTTCTTGGAGGTTAAGGCATTGTTTAGCGTCTAAAAACAAGCCTTTCTCGGGTTTTTTGAATTCCGGTTTTACGGGACGGGGACCGGCATGCTCGGTTTTGTGGGTCGGCGCCCGAATTTGACTTGCCTTATTTGATTTTGAGTGGAAAAGGCCTAGTAAAACCAATGGGATGGTCTACTTGTTGAGATTGTACTTGGATTTTGAAATTGGATTGTGGAAGTTGTATTTTGTACCGAGTTCCGGGAGGGGAACGACCTCGGGGATTGGATTTTGGACCTTGGATTTGGAGATGTTCTTAGCAATTGGGATTTCCGCCTGGAGTTACTCCAATTACCTAGCAAGGATAATGGTATCGTCATCATCCCAAAGGGGAGACACAAATTAGGTGTCTATAGAAGCCCCCACTTTGACTGAGCGTTCTGTTAGGAAAGCGCAAGTCAAAGTATTTCGAAAGGGACGGAGAATGATCAAGATGTTCTGCAATCGAGACCATTCTTTGTACGCTGGTACCTGCATAAAAAAGGCGTTAGAAAAAAGGATAGAGTCTACCTCGATGGGGTGGTGATGACTCCGGTTTGTACTTGTACTTTTCCGCCTTCGTTCAGGACGGAGCTTGGCATCGAAAATTTTGAATCTTGAATTTTTGAATCTTGAATATTTTAATTTTTGAATTTGAGTTCCCGGAGTTGATCCGCTGGGGAAGTGCTTTGCTGGGGATAAGAGCTCTTTACTGGCCCTTAATGTTTTGAAATTTCGACTAACTTTCCCGGAGCTTGGGTCCGTTGGGAGTTGGCCGGACGCCTGAGTCGTTGTATTTTTTGGACTTTGTATTCTTGAAATATTCATCTGTTTGCACTTGGAGATATAGGCGTATACCCGTATTTTCGATGGATGGTTCGATGCGACGTTTGATGCTTGGTGCGGAAGACCGTAGCAGGAAAGGACGTGCAATCAGCACGGGAGACCGCGCGCGTTGCAGATTGGCGCATGCAGCAGGGCAGGGGCGCAGTGCGCTGGGGCGGTGCCTGGCGCGGGGCTGAGCTATAAAATCTCCCCTTGCCGTGCCATTTTGAGGCACACTCTCTTGAATTCTTTGCTCTTTTCTCTCTCAAAGGTCGATTAAGCTCTTCCCTTGGTCTTGTTCTTGCCTTGTCCATGTAAGTTTTTCATGTTTTATTTATGAAATTACTCTAGGATTGCATGTAGTCTTAATTTTTTCGTACTTTGAAATCATGCTCGTATGCTTAAGCTCCTTGAATCGTGTAGAAAACTGTTTGATAGCCACTTGAACTTAAACTGTTGAAACTTGTAGAGTTGAATTTTTGAATTTTTGAAAATTTTCTTTGAACTTGTATCTGCTTCGGCATGGATAGCCTAGGAGTTGATGTAGAACTTGTATACCTGCTTCGGCGTGGGTAGCCTAGTGGTTGGTGTAGAACTTGAATACCTGCTTCGGCGTGGTTAGCCTAGGCGTTGGTGTGGAACTTGTATCTTGAACTAGAAGTCCATTGGGGATTTGTCTTGAATTTTGGACTTTGTATAGGCCAGTATAGGATAGGCCCCAGTTTAGAAGTTTGACAATTTGTATGCTGCTTGATTTAGTATGCCTCGTCACACTCGGAGGAAGTTCGCTGAATCATCTGTGGTTCGAGCCGCTGAGAAAGACGCCTTCAGATGATGAAGCGGCTGCAATAAACGCGCCAGGTGGGGGTATGGTTCCCCGAGATGCGCCCGCTTTCCCTGGTACAGGTTGGAGCCTTTCCGACCTAGTGTTTCGGCCGGATTGGCACTTTCTCAGCGGCCTCGCGCTGGCATGGTGAGTCTTGTACTGTGTTTTGGGTTTGTACTTGTATAGGTCTTGAGCTAACTCGTTCACCTGTAGGCCGATGGAAAGCTGTTCCGTACTTACTGGTCCTTGGTGGAGGTTCAGAGGGCCTTTAAAGCTCTTCGTGCTGATGAGGAAGCTATGGAGATTTGGTCGCAGACGGGCCTGGCCGATTTCTGGCGTACCATGGGAGGTTCTTCGAAGAGAACGGGGATTAAAAACCGTTTGTGGGCTTTGTTTGAGCTCTGGTGGGATACCACCAACACTTTCCACATGGCATGGGGGGAGATTACTATTACCCCTCTTGAGTTTACTATGATTACATGTCTTCCTTTTTCTGAGAGGAATGTGACCTTTGATATTGAGCTGACGTGGCGCTCAACCGCTGCCAGGGACTTGCTCGGCCCTGTTGTTGACTTGTCTGATGATGATGCTCACGCTTCCGTTAAGGTGATTGTGGATGCTATTTGCGGTGGGGGTGTGTCCGCGGAGCAGAAGGTTAGGCTCTTCCTCCTAGCGTTGGTTAGCAGAGTGATGGCCCCGAGTAGGAACAGTCGGGTGCACATCAAACTTGTCCGCTTTGCGGGACGAGGGAGCTGTTTCGAGCTATAACTGGGGTGGCTTGGCATACAGCCACCTTTTGTATGAGATGACGCGGGCCTCCCGGACTGCACTAGGGAGTGACCCGAGCATGGCTGCTCTGTGGAGCGTGCTGGAGGTATTTGAGACTCCTTGTACTTTGTACTTTGTATTTGTATGCTTGTATTTTGAACTTGACTGATGCTTTGCGTGTTCCTTGAAAGATTTGGATCTATGAGCACTTTCCGACTTTGGCGCCGGAGCGTACTAGAGATGCGGCTTACCCGTATGCTGCCTCTTGGATAGATCGGTGCGCGTTGGTGCGTCTTTGGCGGCTTCTCGCAGGGCTTGGAGAGTTCTAACCGCTGATAAGGTAATCTTTTGTACTGTTTTTCTCTCTTGTATTTGTATTTGTACTATTGCCTGAGTTGTTTGCTTTGCAGGTGGTATGGCGTCCTTTTGCCGACACGGTCTCAGCTGCTCGTGCCCATTTCCTATCTGGGCGGCGGATTTTGCTTCCAGGGGTGTACCGCCATATGTAGTATCTGGGGGAGCGAGTGTCCCTTCAACACCATTCGGGGAATAGGCTTGTCCCCAAGGATCCACTGGAGTCCATGCTGGCTCTGGATGAAGATCTTGCCCGGCTCTATGCGGAGGCTAGGGGCGAGGCTCTTTGCCGCTCTTGGAGGGAGTTTGTTCACAGGAAGGGTAGCTATGATGACTTCCTGAGGAGGCTGTCCCCACCAGTACGCTTCGTACTGCCGGTGAGCTTTTAAACCTTGTATCTTGTATTCTTGTATTCTTGTATTGATTGCATGATTGTATGATTGTATGATTGTATGATTGTATGATTGTATGTAGGAGGAGGAGGTTGATCCTGAGGACATTCCTCATGCTGATAGGATCCTCCGCTATGAGAACTCGGACGGGGAAGAGGTGGTGGAGACCATTCCTTGGGCTTCTCCTCCGCACCGAAAATCATATGATGCTGTACCTTTACGCCCCTGTAAGTACTGTTGCATTTTTGAAACTATTTGTAATCTTGTATTGGAAAATTGATCTTGAATTTGTATGCAGGCGCCTCGGGCGAGAGTGCGTCGCTGGATGCTCTTGCTTGATTCTTGGAAGAGGCAGTAGCTGGCCTGGAAGCTTTCTGGCCGGGACAGAGAGGTGCCTTACTTGATCTTGAAACTTGTATTCTGGAAATTCGAACTAGGAAATTGATTCTTGAAATTGTATTTTGTATAGGAGCGTCGTCGAGACTGTAGAGATTCCGTTGAAAGAGAGCCTCAGGCGGAGACGTCCTCGAGGCAGGAGGGACCGAGCTTGGAGCTGGGACAGGGGTCCGGTGCTGGTGCTCATCAGAGGCATTCTGATGCTGAGCGGGGAGCTTCCCCTTTTGTACATGTTGATCCCACCAGTCATTCATTTGGAGGTGCTAGCGGTTCACGGCCCTTTGTTCCTCCATCCGGTTACTACTTCGGAGGGAGTGGCCCTCAGCCTTGGGGTGCAGGTCCATGGGCTTGCTATGCGGAGATGGAGAGGATGCGTCAGACTCAGATGTTTGGGTCGTACCCGTATATGCCGATGCCGCCGCCGCCTTATCAGTTTTCCTCTCCTCAGCAGGGAGTTCATCCTTCCACTGGTACACTTCGTATTTCGGAGCAGGATCCTAGTACCCCTGGGACGGAGCTGGATCGGGAGCTGGAGCGCCTTAGGAGGCGTAACAGGGACAAGGCACCAGTGATTGATGTCACTTTTGATGATGATTCAGACTGACCCTGCATGGTAGAGAGTTCCAGCTTGCCTGGGTTGATTTTGTATAGGCTGGATTGTATTGTAGTTGTATGGATTTGTATGGTTTGAAACTTGAATTTTGTATGGTTGAATTGGTTTTGAACTTGAATTGGTTTGAAATTTTTGAAGATTGGCTTTGTATGTTTGAATGTTTGAAATTGTATGCTTTGTGTGTGCCTTGAAATTTTGTAGCTATATGCATACATGATAAATTTGCAAAAAATTTGAAAAAATTTGCCCATTTTTTCGGGTGTATATACCCACTATAAGCCCCCACTTTGACTGAGGTTTTGTGGTTAGGAAAAGCGTAAGTCAAAGTATATTCAACTCTTGCTTAAGCATATGCAGACTCGACTTAGGACGCCGATCTAGGACTAGAATGCTTGAATTTTGTATAAAATTGACCCGAAATCTGCCCGAAGCGCTGATCCGGACTGCTTGAAATTGCGCGGCTTGCGGCTTTGGAATCTTGAATAATGGAGGTTGTACTCTGCTGTCCGAAACACTAAAGAGTGTGTACTCGGAGTCATAAAAGAGGACGGTGGCCTCGTCCTTTGGTGCAGGCTCCTTGCGTCTGGCGCGGGCTTGGCGCCTAGCGCCTATGGGCTGTCGTGCAAGTCGACTCTTGTATAAATAGGGAGGTTGTCGGATCACTTCTTGTATCAATCCTTCCTTTCTATCATTGCATACTGCTTCCTCTCGAAAAAAAGAGAATATGGATGTGTCCTTTGAGAGTGCCTTGAACTCGTGGCTTGGTTCGCTAGGCAAATTGGAGAAAAGGGAGCTTGATGGCATGCATTTTGGGGTGCTCGTCTCTTTCCGGTTTGTAAAATTGGATTTACACTTCATTCTTGCTGTTCTGGAGGCTTGGGACCCGAATCATCATGTCTTCCGCTTCGGAAATAATGAGGTATGTCCCCTCCCTGAGGAATTTAGTGCCATATTGGGGTGGCCCTTGATGCTGGAGCCATGCATGCCTAGTGTTCAGGAACACTTTTTCTTGAGTTTGAAAGGTATTTGGGCTTGAAGCCCCCACTTTTGAGTGCTATTGTATATGGCAGAGGGGTGAATTTGTCCCTCTTTGTCACCTACTTTGCTGGGCTTGATGTTCCCAAAGTTTTCCGCCTGAGGGCCTTGAGTTTTTGTATATTCGCTCGCTTCCTCTTTTCAAAGCAGGGGTTTGGCAATGGTGATGCCTCCCTAATAGAGATTGTAGAGCAGTTTCCTAGTGGATGCCGCTCGTGGTGGGCGAAACATTGATGGACCTTCATATGCTGAAGTCGGACCCTTCTTCTCTTCCGTCGGGAAGTCCGGTATTACTCCAAGTAAGAATCTGGAGCCTTCTCGTATCTTGAATTTGTACTTGTATTTGAATTTTGAATGTTGAATTTTGAAATGCACTTCTTGTATACTCCCCAAGGTTTGGCTTATGGAGAGGCTCATGCTGGTGGCACCACCGGAGAACATGGAGAGCTATAATACAAAAGGATTCAACGTGCGGCCCATGTTGTATGGCCGGCTTTCATTGGACGAGTGGAGATGCGCACTCTCAGGGATTAAATCTTGTATAAGGTGGGTAGTTCCTTGGTGGGGGATTGCTGCTATGAGACATGCCCCTGGTTCTACTGCCTTGAGGGTGCCAAGCCTCACAATGCTGGTCTTCTACTCGCCTGCCCGAGTGATGAGATAGTATGGCTTGAAACAGGAGATCCCGGACTGTGATGAAGAGAACCCAAAACCTGTTGCGCTGAATGCAAATCGACTTGAAGTTTGGAGGCGGTATTGGGTCGCCAAACCATTCTTGAATATCCAATTCCCACCTGAGCCAGTTACTCTGTCTGCGGGGTATATTGTATGGATGAGAGGCGTAAGCCAGAGGGACATTTCTTTCTCCGAACCAGCTAGAGTCCGAGGTTCTAGAGCTAGACGTCCTGCATCAACTGACTATGAGGAAGGGGACGGGAGTGTGGCCCATCCGGTACTTGACCGTTCGGAATCCAAAGGAGGTTCGTCGTCCTCCTGTCTTGGAAGGCTTGCAAGTTCCTTCTCCCGCCGCTTGGGAAAGGGGAAGATTGATTATTGATTGCGGGAGGAGCCAGGGGATAGTACTCAAGGTGCCAAGACTCGAGAGCATAGTCGCCCGACCCTAGATCTTTGTAGGCTAAATGTGTTTGAATTGCATTGCAATGAATTGTGTTTAGAATGTGTTTAGAAGATGTGTTTAGAAAGATGTGTTTAGGAAATGAAAAGGCTTTTGAACTTTGCTTCACTTGATCCCGACTTTGTATTTGAATTAGCTTTGAAGGCCTTAGGGCCAAATAAGAGTTGTTGTGTTAAATTTCGCTCGAACGTGCTTTGCTTTGAATTGGCACATTTGGAATAACAACAATTGAATTTTGAAATATGATTTGATTTTTAGGATGCCCTTAATTGAGGAAATTTTGAATTTTTTTTGTATTAAAGTGGTCGGTCCTCGTGATGAGGTTGCCTACGTGTCCCGTTAGGGAATCAGGCAGGACGTAGTTCTGACTACCTTACAGGACTTGAATTTGAATTCTTGAACTTGAATGTGGAACTTAGACATAGAACTTCTTGAATTGATCGAGGTTGGTAAGAGATCTGAATTCTGTTCCGTCGATGTCTGTTAGCTCGACTGCTCCCCCGGAGAGGATCTTCTTGACAATGTATGGGCCTGCCCAGTTGGGTTTGAATTTTCCCATTGGGTCCATGGTGCTTTTGCGAAGGGCTTTCAGGATAAGCTCGCCTTCCTTGATGTTTCGGGTTCTGACCCTTTTGTTGAAATGTCTGGCCACTCGGCGCTGATAGACTTGTACATGGTGAGCGGCTTGAAGCCGACGCTCATCGTGCATGACTAGCTCATCGTATCTTGCTTGTACCCATGCAGCTTCTGGGATTTTGCTTTCGAGGACTATCCTTAGAGAAGGTAACTGAAGGAAATATGTCCTTCACCCAAGGTGCATTAAGTCTAATACCAAGGTTCAGATTAATTGCGAACAATTAATTCAGTGAGATTAAGTGATCGGAACAGCTAGCTGGAGTAATGCTTCCGATTAGTGAGTTCTAATGGATATTGAACTCACAGCTTACTCTTGACTGAACCTACAAGGTCACACCAATAACACGTAACAGATCAACGGAATAAATGAATCGAAAATTCTTTTAATAGCTTTTCGGGAATTAGTTGGAAAGGTATTATACGATACGACCTTTCATCGGAATCGTATATCGTATCGCGAATATTCGTAAGCTGGGCGACACGAATAAATCGTATCGTACGACGGTGATTCGTCGAATACGAAACGATAAATAATATATCGGAAATATATTAAATTGCGAATACAAAGGGCATCGGAGTTGCTGGCCCGTCGAGCCAAGCACGTAAGCGTGCAAGGCCCAACGAGCCAGCAAGCTCGCGAGCAAAGGCGAGCAAGGCCAGCCCATTGGGCGCCAGCACGCAACAGCACGCACATCAAGCAACGCAGCGACGAGCGAGCAGGCCCATGGCCCAGCTGCTCGGCGCGCGAGCGCTGTGGGCTTCGGCCTGCAGTGTGTGTCGCTGGGCGGGGCTGTGTGGTCTGTGTGCTTGCGTGATGTGGCCGGTCAAGGCTCTTTAGTCTTGGTCTGTTACATCATTAATACAATAGGTAAAATTGTATTATTTTTCCAACACACAATTCATACTACTCAAACCCTAGACACAGAGAACCCTAATTCTCTCTGTGCCTCCAAAGTGAGTTCTTCCCAAAAGCAAAGTATCTTGATTGATTGTCTAAGCTACGATAATCAAGACGGATCTGATCGTGTCGGTGAACCAAGTAGAGGAACGCCAAGTGGAGTTATTTGTTCGTGTTCGTTGACATATTATTGTGGAAAACATGCTTCGAATGTAAGTTTGCTTAATCTGTGCTTTATACATGTTTCCTGGCTTTGGGGATTGTTTCCGCACATGTTATTATGTTTAACTGTATTCCCCTATAGTGGTATCATGAGCCTTATGTATTCAAAGCATGAATTAGCATGATTATTATTGTTTTTGCATCTGTCGAAAAATTTGGAATTTTTGTTGATTTTTCGGAATTTTTACGAATTATTGGATGAATTGCGTAGTTGGCTGTTCCGAAATAAAAAATATTCGCTTTTTCGATTTTTAAAATCCTAATCTGATGGAAATCGATTTCTAAGATCAACTCATGAGAACGGAATTGCAAAAACAGGCCTCGAAGTATCGTTTTTTGGGCGTTTTTGTTAATTTTTCATTAAAAATTAAAAGTGTCGAACAGTAATTCAATTAAAAGGTCGACCTAAACTACTCGGAATTGCTTGAAATTTTGACACAATATTGCTGGGTACATGCTTAATCTATGGTAAAAATTTCAGATTTTTCCGATAAGTATACACCCTAATTTTTCCTTTCCCCAATTCGTAAAATTTGAATCCCTAATTGAATTTTAATTAATTTTGGTTTAATAATTCGGTTAATTGGGAAATGGTATATAATTTCATGGGTCAGTGGCTAATTTTAAAAATTATTGGATTAAAATTTTTAATGGTTTCGTTAATTTTAATCGCACTTAAACCAAATTATTAAAAATCTGAAATTTAAATGTTAATGAACGATTTAAAGCTTCGGATTTTATTAATTAAAAGTTCAAACTTTGATGTTGATTCGTTCGTTCTTAAAAGTTTGAATATTGTTAGCCCTTGATTTAATAATTTTACGAAATTGGATTGTCGTTGGAATTTATTAAATCGTTAAAAATCGTTGTTTTTCGAAAATAAAAATCGTAACTTTTTGAAAAATAAAATTAATGCAAGTTCGTGAAATTAAATTTATTTTTAATTAATTTGGCCGTATCACGAACCAAAGGCACGAACGCGAGTGTGGTGGACGTATGGCTCGTCGAGCCATACGGGCTGCTACGCGAAGGCCGAGCCGCAGCGACACGGGCAGCAGCAAGCGTGCTGCGTGCCTCGTGCGCGCTGGGCGAGGAAGGGGCAGGCATTGCTTGCAAGGGGCTGCGACGAAGCAAGGCACAAGGCCTGCGACGTCCAGCGCACAAAGGCACAACACGCAGCGCAGGGGCAGCGATGGCTGCGGGCACGCGCGCGCGCGAGGGCCTGGGGTGTGCGAGCCTTGCTCGTGCGCCTCATGGGCTACACACAAGGATTGGGCTGGCGCAAGCCAAGTCCAACTACGTAATCGGACTTTTTTCATTGAAAATTGTTTATTTCGTTGGGCTTCATATATTTGCATTAATTTTGGCTAAAGGGATATTTAATATAATATTTTATTTGCTTGGGCCGGGCCGCGAGTTTTAATTTAATATTTCATAATTAATTATCCGGAATAATTGTTGGTTTGAGTGGGAGCCACTAAATGAAATTAAAATGAAATAATTATTTTAAATTATTTTTAATTATTTTCGAAGGTCGCATTATTTTAATTAAATTCAATTTTAATTAGAATAAAGTCTAAGGATTAATAATTTGGAAATTGATTAATCTTTTAGGACGCGTTTATGTGAACGTCAATTTTAATTAATTCACGTAAATACTTGCATATTTACATGGGCCATTCGTTTTAGCACACGAATGGGTGAATGCATAGAATGTATATTTTATGTAATGCAGGTACTCCAAGTGACTAGTATGGCCAATTTAGGATAGTTAAATACGGTCTGCGTACCGTTCTATCTGTGAATGTAAAGTTTTAAATATGGTCTGCGTACCATGGAAATTTTGATGTAATTTATTATTTTCAAGTATTTCTAAGTTTAGAACTTTAAGTTAGCATTTGAACGAAGATTCAAGACGAGGCCAAGCTAACAAGAAGGTGATGAAGATTGGATGCTTCAAGACAAGATGTTTTGGGCCATACTAGATCACCATTTATTTATGCACTTCTATATATATATATATATATTATGCGTGAATGTATGAATGTATGTATGCTTTGCATGAACAAGTTGTTTCTTATGAATCGATTAGATTAAGTTCACTAAATAATCGAACCAACATAGAAACAACTAGGTCCAAGTAATATTGAGTTTAAAAAAATTGCCTTCCAAATCAAGCACTTACAAAAATCTAGGGATCTAAGATAGCAGGTTTACGCTAAAACGAGGTGCTATTTTAGTTGACTTAGGTGGTAAGGCGTCCTAAAGGAGCACGTTGATTGTGGTTACAACTCAAACAACAATGGCATTAAGTTGTGGCAATGGGATAAATTATGGCATTAATTTATTAACCAAGAGTAATTTGGAGATTACTAGCAATAGGTTTTGCTTACCTAAAATCTTAAACTACTTAAGACATGCTAAAGGTGCTTAAGGATTTAGGACTTTTGGGGTCTTAGAGTCGTTTCATTCATTTTGGACCATGTTTTTGCTTTTGCATGAATGAAATGTTTTAATACCTTTAATGATTGCATGTTTTGCTTTTATTTCAAAGTTATTGAATTGTATGAATGGTTATTTATTGCAAATTCTTTTCGATTGTAGTAATCAAATGGCCGCAAACAATAACACTTTCAATCTGCGTTCAATTCTCGACAAAGAGAAGTTGAATGGCAACAATTTCCTCAACTGGCAAAGGAACTTACAAATAGTTCTTATGCACGAGGAAAAGGAATATGTCCTTGAGGAAGAGTTACCGGAAGAGGCTGGGCCGGAGGTAACTCAAGCTGCCCTTAATCGTTGGATTCAGGCCAACAGGGATGTCAAATGTGTGATGCTTGCATCCATGAGTCCTGAACTTCAGAAAAAGTTCATTAACTCAGATGCTTACCAAATCATCTCGGAGTTGAAGAACATGTTTCAGGACCAAGCCAGAATCAAAAGATTCGAGACTCAGAGGTTGATCCTTGAGACTAAGCTCAAGAAAGGAGAACCAGTGAGCCCACATGTTCTTAAAATGATTGGACTCTTTGAGAACATGAGAGCTCTAGATTCTGACGTCTCAAATGAAATGGCTATTGACATCATTCTCCATTCGCTTCATAATGGCTATGATCAGTTCAAGTTGAATTACAACATGAACAACATGGAGAAATCTCTTATTGAGCTTCACGGTATGTTGAAAACCGCTGAAAAGACGCTCAAGCAAGAGAACAAGCACGATATGCTTATGGTGCGTAAGGCAAGAACTTCAAGAAATCAGGCAAGAATAAGGGAAAGAAAGGTAAGGGCAAGGCTTCGCCCTCATCCAAGTCCAACGGCACCAGTTCTGGTAAACAGAAAAGGGTGACTCGTTCTCCTGCCGACTCTGAATACTTCTACTGCAAGAAGAAGGGGCATTGGAAGAGGGATTGCTTGAAGAAGAAGGAAGATGAGAAGAACGCGAACGTTGCTTCTACTTCAGGTATATATGTTATACATTGTAATCTTGCTAATTCTACTTCTTGGGTATTAGATACTGGTTGTGGCTCACACTTATGTTCCAATTCGCAGGGACTAAGGAGAAGTAGAAAGCTTGATAAAGGCGAGATAGATCTACGCGTGGGAAATGGAGCACGGATTGCTGCATTAGCCGTAGGATCTTATTTTATTTCTTTGCCTAGTGGTTTTGTTTTGGAACTAGAAAACTGTTACTACGTTCCTAGTATCACCAGAAACATTATTTCCGTTTCAAGTTTGGATTCTAAAGGTTTTAGTTTTCAATTTAAAGACAATAGTTGTTCTTTTGCTTTGAATGGAATGTTTTATGGTTCAGCACAACAAGAAAACGGTCTTTATGTGCTAGATACGAGCAAACACATTTATAACATAAATACCAAAAGGCTAAAACTGGTGATTCGGATCTCACATTTCTGTGGCATTGTCGATTAGGCCATATAAACATAAAGCGCATGTAATTACTTCAACGGAAAGGAATTCTAGAATCATTCGACTTAGAGAAGATTGATCAATGCGAATCTTGTTTACTTGGCAAAATGACAAAGCAACCTTTCTCAAAGGTGGGAGAAAGAGCAAGCGAACTACTAGGGCTAATACATACGGACGTATGTGGGCCTATGCGTACGAAAGCTAGAGGTGAGTTCAGTTATTTCATAACGTTTACGGACGACTTTAGTAGATATGGCTATATTTACTTAATGAAGCACAAGTCTGAATCGTTTGAGAAATTCAGAATGAAGTAGAGAATCAACATGGCAAGAAAATCAAAGCTCTAAGATCGGATCGAGGAGGTGAATATCTTAGCCACGAGTTTGATGACCATCTAAAAGAATGCGGTATTCTTTCTGAATTGACTGCTCGGGGGACACCTCAATGGAATGGAGTGTCGGAACAGAGAAACAGTACCTTACTCGATATGGTCAGGTCAATGATGGGTCAGGCTAAACTTCCTTTACAGTTCTGGGGACATACGTTGCAAACTGCATCACTCACACTGAATCGTGCTCTGTCAAAAGCTGTTAAAAATACTCCATACGAATTATGGACTGGGAAACTTCCAAAGTTGTCTTTTCTGAAGATTTGGGTTGCAAAGCATATGTCAAGCAAATAATTTCGGACAAGCTACAACCTAAATCTGACAAATGATCTTTGTTGGGTATCCAAAAGAAACTATGGGGTGTTATTTCTACAACAAGTCAGACAACAAGGTTTTCGTTGCTCGTGACGGTGTCTTTTTGGAAAGAAATCTTATTTCCAAATTGACAAGTGGGAGAATAATAGACCTCGAAGAGATTCGAGACGAACAACGAACAACGAACTCTTTAGAAGTAGTTCAGGTTGATGAACCTCCAAGGTCTTTAGAAGAGCCAGTGGGAGTAGTTCCTCAAAACGTTGTTTCCCCTCGTAGGTCAAATAGAACTATTTTTCAGCCGGACAGATGGACTGGCGTCCTCTTGACTGAAAACTTTGACGTTCTCATATTGGATAGTGATGAACCTATGACTTACAAGCAAGATATGTGTAGACGCCTACTTTTGTCCCCATTCCCGAAAGGGAAGGTTCGATGATGAGAACATAAATCTCCACTGGGCAACGCATCTCCTATAAAATGACGAATCTCAATCACCCTTTCATTTCAGCCAAATCTGCTATTTATAGAAACCTGCTAAGAATAGTAACTGCCGTAAAAGGTAGTTGTTAAAAGTGGCAAAATCATAAAAGATAGAAATCTGTCAGAATTAGGTGTTGCACTCCAACATAAATCCTAAAAGAGATATAATTTACAAAGGAATTCTAATCCTGGTATAATTCGAAAATAAGAGTTACGTATTAATTAAATTCCTAACGAACCTAGAGTTCGTAACGGGCCCAGACGCATTCCGCCATAAGTTAATACGCACTAAAAGACTCGGATAAATCTCCAAAAAGCTCCGTGTTCTAAGAGTCCAAATCTGACAAGAACTCGGCCCATATCCCATTTTCAACGCCTGGATTTGGGCGCCGAAATCTTCGGCGCCCAGCCCTAGGCGCTGAAAGTGCCTGGGGCCGTTTTATCTCCGGATTCTTTTTGGATTAGTATCTTAAAATCTATCTTTTCACACACTCTTTTCCTATAAATACAACCTAAAACCGACGTGAAAATAACACATAATTCCATAATTTGAGTATTGACTCTAGCCTTAAGCCTAAGCCTCACACTGCGAAATTGATCCGGCGTTCTGTCGCAATCGACCCAAAAGTCGAACAGAACGCATCCTGCCCCTTGTAGCTTGATGAATTAAGCCTAAATACTGGAACATTGCTTGGAAACCCGAGATTCGCTAAATAAAAGGAGAAATAGCAAAGCCAAGTGGTTAGTTTTCTGAGAACCACAACGCACCTCTCAAGGGTGCGTTGTAATGTGTCCCTCATATGATTTAATCGCTTTCATCACCCTTTTATAAAATTGTCAAACTATTAATTTGATTGATCTATCACGCCTAGTAAGATAATACCCTGGACAATTGAATTATCATGCTAGGTACCTTAAATCAATCTAAATAAGATAATCACGTCGATTTAGTAGTATGTGTTGCATATTGCTAAAATCAATTCAGAATAGATTAATAGTTTAACGCATCGCCACCCGGGGGGTGCATACGCTTCGAATGTTGTCCATTCTGCACTTTCGCTAGTAGTACACCTATCCCAAACCAAATCGCTCGCCCACTAGGTCCCTCTCATTGGTGCATGCCCCCTTGGCTTACATCGTGATTGGCCTCTTGGGACGAAATTCGCTCGTGAATGCACTTCCCTGACCGGGGCATGTGTTGGATCGACGATAGAGGAGGTACCAAGCCGGCGCAAATATTACCCATAGAAGCCTATTATAAACTACGTGACATATTAGTTTGCTTCATCTTGTAATGTTAGTTATGTGTAGCGAATTATGAGATTGTGTGTGACAAATAATACTAGAAAACCAACGACCCTAAAAATTGCCCAAACATTCATAAACACCAATTGGCCAAAGACTTATACCAAAATACGTGTTCCGCAGCCCCGGGTGATCGCCACAAAAATAAGCGACGCCCAGGACAGCCTGTAACGGATCCCACAACGCCGCACGACGCGTAAAGGACTTTATTAGGCAAGCACGCAAAATCAAGTCGTATATACGAAAAAAGGATACGCGAACAGAATACGAGTACTAGTCAGGGACGCATTTTCAGCGCCCCTGGCAGGGCGCCAATCATTTTCAACGCCCTTGCTGGGCGCTGAAGTTGCTGCCTGGCCTTTTGGTGAGGCACAACAGCCTCGATACCCGCGCACAAAGTATAGGTAGCAATAAAAAAATTCGTAACGAATTTGCTACAAGGACGTATGAAAAAAGGCACTCGATTCTAAGAACGACTTATAAAATAAACAACTCCTTGTGTCGTCATTAGGCCTCCTATGACGGCAATGTTCGGCACCAAAACCGAGCATGCTAATTAAAATAACCTTGAATGTCACGCGGGCAAATGTTCGAAAATCCAAAGAATGACCAAAAGAAGAGCCAAAAGTGTACCAACAAGAGTGAGAATAGAAAACCAATAAAAAGAGTCAAAAGTCTAGACTAAGTAATGCTTAACTCTGGGCCTAAACTTTAGCTTGTCTTATGCATAGGGCTGGTTCTGCCACTTGGTGTCGATCTGAAAATCTAAGGTTAGTGCGTCTCGAAGCTACATCACCAACACAAGGTCTAGTAACTCCAAGCTCCATCCGCCATTCCCCCTTTCAAGGATCTCCGCTTCCCCAACCTCGATTCGCACCCTCAAACATGTCCATGGAAGAATTACGAGATCAAATGGTCCAAATAACCCAACTTATGAGTTCGTGGGTCAACGCAAAGGGAATAGAGTTCAAGATGAGTACAGGAGAAGGACCAAGGTTCTACGAGACTAAACCCAAGGCTTGAGCCGTAGAGAGCACTTTAGCAAAACGCCTAGTAGTTCTTTAGATGATAGAAAGAATAAAGCTCTAGATACGGTCCTAAGAACCCTTAGAATATTGATTAATTTATTTCAGTGTGTTTTCCTTACTTTCAAATTAATAAAGGCGTAAAATTTCTCCTAAAATATTATTCTAACACTAAATAAAGCACTAATCATACTTGCAAATATAAAATACAAAAAATGTAAGGAAGCGGCCCACTCTAGGCCCAATAGAAAGGCCCACTCGTTCTTGAATCGTGACATCGAAACCAATTCCCGAAAATCCACGAAATAAACCATACCATCCCCTTCATATTTCCAAGACATAAGGGTCAAACCCGTGCAACCCAAAGAAACCAAAAGAAATCAAATCCAAATAATGCAAATGTTTCTCAAAAAAATTCATAAAACATAATCCTATCATTCTCATCATTAACAACACGCACCTCAACCCACCCAAAAAGCCTACGCAAATATCTTCATATCTTCCGCACCCTAACTCCATTTTTAAAGCCGTTTCGAGTCACGAATAGAAAAAATTAATCCGGACGAAAATGCGTCTAACGCTAACAGTCCAAAAAGCTTCCGAAATAGCGTCAAAATTGATTTCTGATGAATAAAAAGTAAAATGAAACAAAGAAAAAGAAATAAACACAAGAACATGTGAAGGAAAAGAAGCAACGCGCCAAAAAAAAATCTGCCCAGAAATCATTTTCAGCGCCCAGATCTGGGCGTCGAAATCTTTGACGCCCCAGCCTGGGCGCTGAATCTCTCTCTGCTTGCCAAATTTTGCCCAGAAGTGCTCGTCATTTTATCCGCACATACACGGAAAAATAACGAACACTGGGGGGGGGGGGGTACATCACGTATTCAGATATACATACCAAAAAAAACATATGAAAGATTTTTTTGCAAAAATATATGGCTTACGGCAAAGCATCTGATTAAAATAATAATAAACTTCACTTATTTTACCGTTTCAAATAATACGTTTCCATCTCAGAACATACTTATCGAATTCGGCATCCTAGAATTTATTCTAGCTAGAACTACGCGCGACCTGATTATAAGTTAAAGTTACTTAACAAGGATACGTAGGCAATCCTATTTATGGATTCGGTCCAATCAAATAAAAATATAATGTGCACAAGTGTTGGAAATGAGCAAATAAAAAAAGGGGAGAAGTAAAACGAAAACAAGAAAAAAAAAATTACGCCTTTATTAATATTTAAAAATAATAAGAAGGAAAACAAAAAGTGCTAAGGAACGAAAACAAACACAACTGAAATAAATAAAGGGCACCTACACCCTAACAAGAACTACACTACTCGAGTTCTTCCGGATCATCAAATAAAGTTTTGTAGAGGGAAATGTTCGCAGGGTCCACCCCCACAGGCTTCTGCGCTACCCCTATATCAATCTCCATAAGAAAAGGCTCCTTGACACTAACTTCCAAGGATGCCAAGGCCTCATAAACTTTCTCAGTTTGAACAGCTATAGCCCGCTCAGCCTCAAGGGCACAAACAATGGTAGGGGAAGGATTATCAACATCAATTGGATTAGCCACTGGTTCTACTAGGGGCTGAACTTTCCTAACCCACACATCATTCCGGCGACGATCTTCGCGAGAGCTTGCATTTATTTTGTGAACGACAGGACCCTTCATGTTAGGCACCTTCTTAGGCCTAGAACTGGAACGGGGAGGAACTTCCTTTCACTTTCGATCAGCACGAGCTTTTACAATCTTAAGACCATGGTCGCGAGGATTAGCAGGATCACGGCTCTCATACTTAGCCCTACCTCGAGGTATCAATATCTCAGCCGACTCTTCATTTCGAGCCTTAGTTCTCACAGCCTTATCCTCGGAACTCATCCACAACTTGTAGTTTTCGGAAAGACCCACAAAGCCATATGTAGCCACGGTCGAACGCGGGAGGCCACCATAATACTTAGCCCACGCTTGAACCCGTGCTTGTGAAAAGACCGCTACTTTAGGTGGTACCGTATCGGAAAACGGGATAGTCTGCCTTAAGCCGTATTGTCGCATGACTCGGTAAGGAAAGATGTAAACATGCCGACATAGCCCCAACAAAGAAACATAAACTAACACCTCGGAACCCCCCGTCATATTAGTCAAACCCCACCACGGTACCACCCACTTAATAGAGCATATGCCATGAGTGAAATAGGAGGCCCACTCGGCCTCATCCTGGCCTTGGTGCAAATACTTTCGGTTACCCAAGGCTATAGGGCGATAATGTTTAGGATCGACAGGATCTTCTAAAAGCCTAAGTCGTTCCATGAGCCAAATCTGCAAAAAACGGGTACGATCAGAAAAATAATAATAAACGAAAGTCCTGCCTGGGACGCACTTTCAACGCCCAGGACCAGGCGCCAGAAATTCCGACGCCCAACTCTGGGCGCTGAAAATCAGCTCCAGGCAGGGGGCTGTCGAGGCAAACGAAAAAAGAAAAGAAAAAGAAAAAGTATGTGTATTACTTTGCATGAATAAACGATCGATTACCTCCCCTTAAAAATTTCAGACTTGGTGTCCTTTTTTAACTCATCCGCACTCAGTAAGGTCTCGGCAACAACCAACGGCATAATGGATTAGCAACTCTCCATATGGATGATCAAGGGGATCAACCTTATGTCACCGAACTCGCCATTGTTATTCGACAGTAAATAGTGGTTCAACAAGCAGAATACAAGTGCTCGAATATTCAATTTCTGTTCGGTCATATTTTTACTAGGCCTAAAGTGATGTTTTACAAGCTTTGCCAAATTAACCTTATCACCCACAACGATCTTAGCGAGCATGTTAGCATCTAGTCTTAGGAAAGCCCCTATAGTTGTTTTACCCTCTTCAACAGTACCAGGGGTAGCAGGAGTAGCATTGGTAGGATAACCAAGGATCGCGGAAAATTCATCTTGCAAAGGGCATACTTCATTGCCCCGAAAGACAAAAACATGGTGATCAGAATCCCAAAAGTTTAGGGCCGCATACAGAAAATTATAATCAATATTAATTTGTTGTAAGCCTAAGAATGCCTCTAAATGGTATCCTTTCAACAAAGCCTTTTCTGTGGGATTAATGGCTCTTAGCCAGCGCCTAACAACTCGTTGGAGGGAGAAGGGAGGAATCGACATGGCAAGAGTAGGGAAGAATAAAAGCTAAGAAATTGCAAAAGAGAGGAAGATTGAGAGTGGTGAAAAAGAAAGATGTACTTAGTAGCATTTCCAGCGCCCAAGGCTGGGCGCCGAAATTTTTAACGTCTGGCCAGGGGCGCAGGAAATGTAGCCCAAGGCCCGGATCCTTCAAAATGCGGAGCAGGAAAGGACTTAAAACCGTGTTAGTAGACACGAGGCCCTGTTGTAATCAAGATCAAGCCCAAAGCACCTTTAGAGCCCGAATAGTGAAAACAAATGTTAAAGCTTGTCGAAACTTAGACTCATCTCAAGGAAAAAATATGTGTACATTTTTCAAGGCAATATAGAAAAAATAAAAATCAAGGTCATTCTTCGAAACACAAAAAAATCAAGTCGTTGTTTCTCAAATTAAAAAGCGTTTATTTGTCAAAAAGATCAATCTGGGCCAAAGTAAGCTCGACGTATTAATTATTGAAAAATGAAGCAAAACTTTGTCGCCTGGAAAATGAAGTCGCACTCCACGACTTCATCAAAGTAGCATACCACTACAAAGATCGCTCGCACTTACGAGCACGATCCCAAACACGATTAAGGACGTTATAAAATACGTACTTCTCTTGGCAAAGAACGACCACCAAGTACAAATGCTTGGGGGCTCGAAAGAAAGAAAATATGCGTTTCAAAAAAGGGATGCAAGTTGAAACAACGTTTCCAAGCTACGTCACGTGCTTGGACAAATTCAAAAATAAACTCGACTCAAAGCAAAAGGTCTCCATTAACATTCACATATGGTCCCACCGGTCATTTCAAAAGGACCCAAATAATGGCATAACTAGGCCATTTCTATACGGTGACATACATCCTATGAGCCGTAAAGACTTGTTCAAAACCACGAAAGGCAGACGACCACGAAACGATGGTCCGTTTAGACACGTTGCCAACCCACATTCAGGTTGCAGCTAAATCCGAGCATCCCTCGAAAGAATTCGCTCTTACAAAAATGAATAAAAAAGAAATTCTCAAAAGAAATCCCAAGGACAAATGAAATAGGGACTCGCCCACCTCGAATGGGCAAGATCGCGCCACGAACCACGCGAGTCCCAAAACGAAAAGAGGAATTCAGGTTCGCCCACCTTCAGCGGGCGGGGTCTGCGTCACTAACCGCGCAGGTCCTCAGTTTTTGAAAATGAAAAGAAAATAAAATCTTCAAAACAAAAACAGGCTCGCCATCTTCAGCCCGCGGGGTCTACGTCACAAACCGCGTAGGTCCTCATTTTCAAAACATCATATCAGATTCGTCCACTTCTATCGGACGGGGTGTCCACCCTCAGCGGACAGGTTCGTCCACCTTCAGCGGGCAGGGTCTGCGTCACTAACCGCGCAGGTCCTTAGTCACTGCAGCGATAACTTTTCCTGGTTTATCCTTTTCCAAAAATCAAAGGATGGTTTCCCTTTTCCAAAAATCAAAGGATGGTTTCCCTTTTCCGAAAATCAAAGGATGGTTTCCCTTTTCCAAAAATCAAAGGATGGTTTCCCTTTTCCAAAAATCAAAGGATTGGCTTTCCGCTTTTCCAAAAAAGAGCGATGTGCTGGATTTTCCTTTGTTTTACGTCCTATAAAAACAAGGGGGTTTTCTCGTTTAGCTAACCCTGAAAATGAGAATCTTTAAAACATTTTACCTCGTGATTAGGATTGGCCAGGCCTAGTTACACTTTATAGCTTTGATTTCGAAAACATCTTTAGATACTTCCAATGACAAAGTGAGAGAGTTTCTATACTATCAGTTAACAAATTCCAATGACGCGTGAGGAATGTGTTAACACTTCAAGTGATGACCCTTAAGTCAAATTTTATCACTCGAGGGCTCATGAGACCCTTGCAAAACAGGTCACATACACCATGGCTTGTATGACGCACTCCGTCTAGTACTTTGACCATCGTCTCATCTCGAGACACAGTCAAAGTGGGGGCTAACTCTAGACGCCTACTTTTGTCCCCATTCCCGAAAGGGAAGGTTCGATGATGAGAACATAAATCTCCACTTGGAAACGCATCTCCTATAAAATGACGAATCTCAATCACCCTTTCATTTCAGCCAAAGCTGCTATTTATAGAAACCTGCTAAGAATAGTAACTGCCGTAAAAGGTAGTTGTTAAAAGTGGCAAAATCATAAAAGATAGAAACCTGTCAGAATTAGGTGTTGCACTCCAACATAAATCCTAAAAGAGATAGAATTTACAAAGGAATTCTATTCATGGTATAATTCGAAAATAAGAGTTACGTATTAATAAATTCCTAACGAACCTAGAGTTCGTAACGGGCCCAGACGCATTCCGTCATAAGTTAATACGCACTAAAAGACTCGGATAAATCTCCCAAAAAGCTCCGTGTTCTAAGAGTCCAAATCTGACAAGAACTCGGCCCAGATCCCATTTTCAACGCCTGGATCTGGTCAGCCCTGGGCGCTGAAAGTGCCTGGGGCCGTATTATCTCCGGATTCTTTTTGGATTCGTATCTTAAAATCTATCTTTCCACACACTCTTTTCCTATAAATACAGCCTAAAACCGACGTGAAAATAACACACAATTCCATAATCTGAGTATTGACTCTAGCCTTAAGCCTAAGCCTCACGCTGCGAAATTGATTCGGCGTTCTGTCGCAATCGACCCAAAAGTCGAACAGAACGCATCCTGCCCCTTGTAGCTTGATGAATTAAGCCTAAATACTGGAACATTGCTTGGAAACCCGAGATTTGCTAAATAAAAGGAGAAATAGCAAAGCCAAGTGGTTAGTTTTCTGAGAACCACAACGCACCTCTCAAGGGTGCGTTGTAATGTGTCCCTCATATGATTTAATCGCTTTCATTGCCGTTTTATAAAATTGTCAAACTATTAATTTGATTGATCTATCACGCATAATAAGATAATACCCTGGACAATTGAATTATCATGCTAGGTGCCTTAAATCAATCTAAATAAGATAATCACGATCGATTTAGTATTATGTGTTGCATATTGCTAAAATCAATTCAGAATAGTTTAATAGTTTAACGCATGTCCCTTCAATTATTTATGCTGAGCTAATAAGGATAACCTGCCTCTGGAGTATTATCAACGAGCACTCCTCTTGGTAGTTACAGTCCCCTGAACTCTCAATCTCTGCCCTGCGGTTGTACGTTGAGCGATCCCCACACCAGGGATCAGAAGGGAACCTATGGCCGTCGTGGTCGAACATAATGGCACTCCCTTTATGTCACGATAAAACCGGGTTTTGTCAGTTTTTCTCATTGTCGTTAAAAACTGAATGGCGACTCCTATATTACTAGTCGATTGGGTGTAAAATCACAGGAAATCCAATTACACTTGATCTGACAACGTCACGCCCACGAGGGACGAGGTCACGCATTAGCCTCGTGCTTTTTCGACCCCCTCACACTAAGACGAGCCCAAGCTCCACTAAATGGTTAGAGGCCATGCAATCTGAAATAGACTCCATATCTGAAAATCAAGTATGGGATTTGGTTGATTTGCCGGATGGGTTCACACCTATCGGATGCAAATGGGACTTCTAGTTGAAGAAAGATGTAGGGGAATACAGTTAAACATAATAACATGTGCGGAACAATCCCCAAATCCAGGAAACATGTATAAAGCACAGATTAAGCAAACTTACATTCGAAGCGTGTTTTCCACAATAATCTGTCAACGAACACGAACAAAGAACTCCACTTGTCGTTCCTCTACTTGGTTCACCGACACGATCAGATCCGTCTTGATAATAGTAGCTTAGACAATTAATCAAGAGTTTGTGCTTTTGGGAAGAACTCACTTTGGAGGCACAGAGAGAATTAGGGTTCTCTGAGTCTCTAGGGTTTTGAGTAATCTGAATTGTGATTGCAGTAAGTTGGAAATTAGGTCATAAGGTTATTTACATAACCTTACTAACCGACCAAGCCCGTAGGCAAGCCCGGCTAGCAAGCCGTGCGTGCGACAAGCACAGCGCGCTGGGCCATGGGCCTCGCTTGCTGTGGCTGTGT
This sequence comes from Spinacia oleracea, assembly GCF_020520425.1. NCBI lineage: Eukaryota > Viridiplantae > Streptophyta > Magnoliopsida > Caryophyllales > Amaranthaceae > Spinacia > Spinacia oleracea. The sequence goes on along the minus strand of NC_079487.1, from coordinate 89,288,990 downwards.
CGCTGCACAGGCCCGCGCGCACACGCGCAGCTATGCTCGGCCATCGGCCTAGCGCTGTCGTGTTGCCTTGGCCTTTGCTTGCTCGCCTAGCGCGCCCATGGGCCTCGAGTGCTTCGCGCACTCTGCTCGTGGGCCGCCCTTCGCATTCACGTTTAATATATTTCCGATATATTATTTATCGTTTCGTATACGACGAATCACCGTCGTACGATACGATTTATTCGTTTCGCCTAGCTTACGAATATTCGCGATACGATATACGATTCCGTTGCAAGGTCGTATCGTATAATGCGTTTCCAACTTGAATCCCGAAAAGCTATTAAATGAATTTCCGATTCATTTAATCCGGTGATCTGTTACGTGTCATTGGTGTGACCTTGTAGGTTAAGTCAAGAGTAAGTTGTGAGTTCAATATCCATTAGAACTCACTGATCGGAAGCATTGCTCCAGCTAGCTGTTCCGATCACTTGATCTCACTGAATTAATTGTTCGCAATTAATCAGAATCTTGGTATTAGACTTAATGCACCTTGGGTGAAGGACATATTTCCTTCAATCTCCCACTTGTCATTCAGAGAAGTTTGCATCCACATTCCTTTGTCACTTAGTGTTACTTATTGAACATAAGGTAAGATCCAAGCCATCCTTATTAGGTCCAGAAGTGTTTCTCGGATTACAGAGTTCAACTGTCAAACTTTTGCAGAAGGTTAAGCCTAACTATCCTGAGCACGGCCATGCATTTTACAGTATCTAACTCTCCGAGAGGCCTTGTTACACAACAACACCATATCCTATCAAAGATAGGAGGACAATCCATTCTTGCAATCTATGAACACTCACTTTAATTCATAGTACGCCCAATAACTGCTTTTATAGCCTCCTTTTACGGTGCGACGTTTAGCTAGTATCAAAGCGAACTAATTCTCAAACGAGCAGACATAATCTCTCATGTTCCGAGGAACGGTTTCTAATCACCATTAATGAGAACTACCTATGACATGACTTTAATCTCTTAAAGCGTTCTCATGGTCAATCCGATACAAGATCCAATAAGTATCTATGCAAAAGATTCTGACATCCAGTCACTCTAGTTCAAGAAACATAACTAAGTAATCTACTTGCAATCTAATCTTCATTAGTCATTGGTCGTCCACCTTTCAATGACCTGGATTAGGGATCCTTTGTGACTTCAATATTCAAGTTCACTTGTGGGTGTTTCTTTGTCGAGAAATCCATCTTGACATCCCATTTGAATTATTTGAATCACATGGACTTATCATTTAATACTAAACCAAGATTAAATGAACTATGAAATATGATTTCATAAATGAAATTTTTTTAAACCAAATGCTTACCAATTTGTGGGCCTCTAACCCAAAATCAAACATTTAATGTTTTACAGATATAGGCCTTTATACTTAAAACATTTCATGGAACTCAAACTTGATTACATATCTGCATATGAATGTTGTGTATCATTCAATGCAGAGGTTTAGTTTATCATACTTTTCTATCCTTAGCATCTTTTCTATCGAAAGCCTTTCGATGTAAGATGAAAAGGTCTCTGAATATGTTTCTAGAATTATCTAGTCTTTCCTTGCTGTTTAGAATGATAATCATATCTAAAATAGAAAATCATCCAGGTAGCAGCCTTGTGATCAACCTGAGTTCATTGAAGAACTCCCACTAAAAACAATTGCCTTTCATTGCTTCTTAGGCAACAATGAATTCATTTCAATTATGTAGAATTTTGAATGATGCTTCCCTTTTGGAATGCTCCAACCAGTTCCCGTAGATGTGGGAGATACATCTTTAAACTGAGAACTTGGAAACTAATCATTGATTCAGTTTCCCATGCATCACACATGGTTTAGAACCTATATAACCACCTTTTAATCACGACGCCTAATTGCCCGTGTTTGTTTGTGGTTTGCCTAACAACAAGATCTAACTTTTGCTTAGGCAAATGCATGTAGCATCAAAACTTTAGTTATCTTAATTTCCTCTTATCAAGTGCTCATCCTACATATCCAAATGTATTGGATGTTTTTGATACCGTTCCAATGATCTTTGATCCAGATCAATAGAGATTGGTATAAACTCGTCACGATCCAATGATCACGAGTTATCTTGGCGATCTATATATCACATTATACATGCTTGATTGTAATGCAAAAACCATTCGCATTTTAAAATCCATCCATGTAACTTTTAGCTTAATTCTGTTTCAAGAGACACTGAATCTTGGTAAAATCTTGGCATTGCCATGTGATATAAGGTGAAGGCACCTCTTCAAGGTCCTTCATGCTTAACTCTAGTGATAACAGCCTAGCTTTATACTTAGTTAAAGCATTCATAACTTAGACTTGCTCATATGGGCTGAGAGTCTCTTTTGAGTCTCTCCATTGTGTTTGATTTAGTAATTACTTTTACAGAATCCAAACAACGCTTTAGATCTTATCCAATAGATCTATAACAAAGTATGTTCTAAGTTTCGCCATGGTTCTAATATTGACAAATACTTTCAAATCTAACCATTTAGAATTTGAATGTCATTTTCAATAGAGAGATATCAATCTCATATGTAGAACCTAATAAACTTGACTTAGCTCCCACTAAACTCCTCATCTATAAGATGATCCATATTTTCATAAAGCTATGATTTCTCAATAGCCGTTTAGACAAGTATGGTCCAATTCCCACTTGCATGCTTTAATCTACGAATAGATTTCTTAAGCTTTCTCTTTTATCTAGCATCCAAAACTTTTACATTGTGTGATTTACACAATTCCTTTCTACAAGTCCAATTGAGTAAGGTGTTTCGTTTTCCAATTGCCATATTTCCATATGCAATGATTGCTAGATTTATCCAAAATAGTTCAAGCATTCCGACTTGGTGAAAAAGATTTCAACATTATCAACGTCGTGAAGTTTGTTTACAATATTTAACCACCAATCTAGCTTCTCTTTTGTATGTGTATACAATATCATCTTTGTATGTTTTGAAAACATGTTTTGCAACCAATGGGAGTAAACCCTTTATGCAAATCAACGTTCTATGTTTAGAAAACATGTTTGCAACCAATGGGAGTGAACCCTTTATGCAAATCAACGTTCTATGTTTAGAAAACATGTTTGCAACTAATGGGAGTGAACCCTTTATGCAAATCAACCAAATCATAGATTTGATTCTCTAAGATGAAGATATTTCGGATAAAATGGCCTCAAAACATTTTGTATGGCCTCGAACCATACTTATGTTTCTGATGGCCTCAAACCATACTTGGGAATTTTTAATTCGTCGTAGCTAACCTGTAAGTCGTATATTTTTGAAGTACTTTCCAAAGTCTTCATAGTTTTCATTCCTCAAGATATCTATGTAACTATCTTGGTTGAATTCTATTCCTCATATGATTTACCTAGGTATTGAACATCAAACGTTTAGTGTCTATAAAGACATTACTCAAGTCCTTTGAGTATTAGGATTCTCTTGAAGCACTTCTAAAGTCTTCCTGAAGCTCTTCCAAAGGCTTCTAAGTACGGAGCTTTTCCAAAGACTCCTAAGTATCCTACATTTGTTTGTTGCTTGACTCGAAGTCCATTCGAGGTCATTTTTCTCCTACTTGCCTTTTTGGAAATATGATGGTTTCCTAAAAGACATTATCTTAAGCAACAACCATATGTTCTCAGATTTGTGGTAGAATCAATACCTTTTGTTTCTATGAGTCGCTCATAATGAAACATATATCTATCCTTGAGTTTGTTTGATGTAAACACTAACTCCCACTGGGTTCGACAACCCTGGATATATATGTACTGAAAAGATGTACTGAACCGAAGTTCAATCCTTATGACATCTTATCCTTAGCTTTGACAACTTTGTTTAGTGTGAAAGTCACTTGAGAGTATCATTTAGAAATTATATAGGAAAATAGTCGTGATTATCGTTAATCGAAATAGATTCCGATTTCTCCATTTGGACATACCATATTCTTATGCAGCTTCGATTGTTATAATGCCATACAAACAATCTAGATAATCTTTCTTGGCTCATGCAAACATCACCTTGAACCAGCCTAGATGTTCCAAAATTCTTGCCAAGTTGATTTTATACCCATTTATGAATTGCATTGAAGCATTTCACACATTTCACTTTGAGTAAATATAGCCATATTTTCTCAAATTCTTGTGAAATAGGTAGGTCATAAAATCCATCTTTGGCCCATGAACTTTATGTCTATAAACTTCAAACAATAGTCCATTTATATATCATGTTCAACAAGCAAGACCCACGTGTCTTAAATTTACCAACTTTCAGAAATCCATGCCATGGAATCTTAGAATGTTGACTTGTTGATATGGTCGTATGACATTGCCAAAGATATGTGGAACACAAATCAAATGTTTGATTTGAACCTTCTGAAGTTTGAGTGTGAAGAGATTCGTTTGTTATTAATCAATCATATGACTCAACCCTTAAGTGACCATTTCATTCAAATAAACACTCAACGAATGTTTTTGTTTACTTTGAATGTGAGTCTTTCCGTTGTCCAAACAGAAATTGATTATGATGATTAATGGAACATAATACCATTAAGTTCCAGCCTTTAGAAGGACTTTAAAACAAACATGATGACCGTACAATTAATGTAGCACAACTTTGCTTCATTTCCCACTTGTAGGTCAATAACTAGACTTAGCTCCCGGAATTCGAGTTCTTAACAAGAGTTTAGAACCTCAAGCGGTAATCTAATAGCATAGGAGTTTATTTGCTAAGTCGTTTCTCTTTAACACAAACTTCAAGGTAATTGAATATTGAATTCATTTCTTTTGTTCCCCTTTCCTATCCTTTCTAGCATGTTTTCTTATAGTCCTAAAGATTTTACTCTTTGCTTGATCTTCTTACTTTGTTACGCTTACAAAGTCCCTTTCTTTTGTTCACTTTGAATGACAACATCCAATGAGTCTAATTCATCATCAAATCAAAAGAAAATTGGTTGTTAACCATTGGTTATACATGAGTCTTTAACTCAATACTTCATTACATAAACTACCCAGTATTCTGAATATATGAGTTCCAATTGGTCTACCATTCAAATTCTAGTTTGAAAACAACCATGAAGATCACTATAAGAAAATAGCATTCAAGATACGCTCTCACTCTCCTTTTCTTTGAGAATTGCTCTCAAAAATAGTTACCAATTGATCGAGGAAATATCGCAGTTCTATTGTCCGAACGCAATAAGGTTGAAGATGTACTATTCTACAGAATGAACTAGCAAAGAAAACATTTATCATACTTTAATAACTTGAAATAAAAGCAAAACATGCAATCATTAAAGCTATTAAAACATTTCATTCATGCAAAAAGCAAAAAACATGGTCCAAAATTAATGAAACGATTCCAAGACCCCAAAAGTCCTAAATCCTTAAGCAGCTTTAGCATGTCTTAAGTAGTTTAAGATTTTAGGTAGGCAAAACCTATTGCTAGTAATCTCCAAATTACTCTTGGTTAATAAATTAATACCATAATTCATCCCATTGCCACAACATAATGCCATTGTTGTTTGAGTTGAAACCACAATCAACGTGCTCCTTTAGGACGCCTTACCACCTAAGTCAACTAAAATAGCACCTCGCTTTAGCGTAAACCTACTATCTTAGATCCCTAGATTTTTGTAAGTGTTGATTTGGAAGGCAATTTTTAAAGTCAATATTACTTGGACCTAGTTGTTTCTATGTTGGTTCGATTATTTAGTGAACTTAAAACTAATCGATTCATAGGAAACAACCTGTTCATGCAAATCATACATACATTCATACATTCACGCATAATATATATGTTAAATTGCATAAATAATTGGTGATCTAGTATGGCCCAAAACTTCTTGTCTTGAAGCATCCAATCTTCATCACCTCCTTGTTAGCTTGGCATCGTCTTGAATCTTCGTTGAAATGCTAACTTAAAGTTCTAAACTTAGAAATACTTGAAAATAATAAATTACATCAAAATTTCCATGGTACGCAGACCAGATTTAAAACTTTACATTCAAAGATAGAACGGTGCGCAGACCGTATTTAACTATCCTAAATTTGGCCATACTAGTCACTTGGAGTACTACATTGCATAAAATATATAGTCTACGCATTCACCCATTCGTATGCTAAAACGAATGGCCCATGTAAATATGCAAGTATTTACGTGAATTAATTAAAATTCACGTTCACATAAACGCGTCCTAAAAGATTAATCAATTTCCAAATTATTAATCCTTAGACTTTATTCTAATTAAAATTGAATTTAATTAAAATAATGCGACCTACGAAACAATTAAAATAATTATTTCATTTTAATTTCATTTAGTGGCTCCCACTCAAACCAATAATCTTTCCGGATAATTAATTATGAAATATTAAATTAAAACTCGCGGCCCGGCCCAAGCAAATAAAATATTAAATTAAATATCCCGTTAGCCCAAATTAATGTAAATACACGAAGCCCAACTAAATAAACGATTTAATAAAAAGTTCAATTAAACGACCTAGGCTTGCGCCTAGCCCGTCGTGCGAGAGGCCCAAGAGCACACGAGCATTGCCCGCGCGCCCAGCCCATCGCATTGCATGCCATCGCTCGCCCATCGCTCGCGCGCCATGCCTCGCCCACACGCGTCGCGCGCCATGCCTTGCGCATGCGCATCGCGTACACGCAGCCTAGCTGCCCTGCGTTGCGTGTGTGTTGTGCATCATGGGTGCTCGACGTTGCAAGCATCGCGCTTCGCTTCGTCGCAGCCCCGCAGGCATCGCCTGCCCCTGCCTTGCCTAGCGCGCACGAGGCACGGAGCTCGTGCTGCATTCCCATGTTCGTGTTTTTGATTCGTAAAACGGACCAACTAATTAAAATTAAATTTTAATTCACGTACTTGCATTAATTTTATTTTTCAAAAAAAATGTTACGATTTAATTTTTCGAAAAACTACGATTTTTATCGATTTAATAAACTTTAACGACAATCCAATTTCGTAAAATTAATAAATCAAGGGCTAACAATATTCAAACTTTTAAGAACGATCGAATCAACTTTAAATTTTGAACCTTTAATTAATAAAATCCGAAATTTTTACATCGTTCATAAACAATTAAATTTCAGATTATTAATAAATTGGTTTAAGTGCGATTAAAATTAACGAAACCATTCAAAATTTTAATCCAATAATATTTAAAATTAGCCACTGACCCATGAAATTATACCCCCTTTCCCAATTAACCGAATTATTAATCCATAATTAATTAAAAATCAATTAGGGTTGTAAATTTTACGAATTGGGGAAAGGCAAAATTAGGCTTTATACTTATCAGAAAAATCTGAAATTTATACCATATATGAAGCATGTACCCAGAAACATTGTGTCAAAATTTCAAGCAATTCCGAGTAGTTTAAGTCGACCTTTTAATTGAATTAATGTTCGACACTTTTAATTTTTAATAAAAAATTAACAAAAACGCCCAAAAACTGATGCTTCGAGGCCTGTTTTCGCAATTCTATTCTCACGAGTTGATCTTAGAAAATCGTTTTCCATCAGATTAGGGTTTTAAAATTGAATATTTTTGATTTCGGAAAGCCTAATTTCGCAATTAATCCCATAATTCGAAAAAATTCCGAAAAATCAACAAAAATTCCTAAAATTTCGACAATGCAAAAACAATAATAATCATTCTAATTCATGCTTTGAATACATAAGGCTCATGATACCACTGTAGGGGAATACAATTAAACATAATAACATGTGCGGAACAATCCCCAAAGCCAGGAAACATGTATAAAGCACAGATTAAGCAAACTTACATTCGAAGCGTGTTTTCCACAATAATCTGTCAACGAACACGAACAAAGAACTCCACTTGTCGTTCCTCTACTCGGTTCACCGACACGATCAGATCCGTCTTGATAATAGTAGCTTAGACAATCGATCAAGAGTTTATGCTTTTGGGAAGAACTCACTTTGGAGGCACAGAGAGAATTAGGGTTCTCTGAGTCTCTAGGGTTTTGAGTAATCTGAATTGTGATTGCATTAAGTTGGAAATTAGGTCATAAGGTTATTTACATAACCTTACTAACCGACCAAGCCCGTAGGCAAGGCCGGCTAGCAAGCCGTGCGTGTGACAAGCACAGCGCGCTGGGCCATGGGCCTCGCTTGCTGTGGCTGTGTCGCTGCACAGGCCCGCGCGCACACGCGCAGCTATGCTCGGCCATGGGCCTAGCGCTGCCGTGTTGCCTTGGCCTTTGCTTGCTCGCCTAGCGCGCCCATGGGCCTCGAGTGCTTCGCGCACTCGGCTCGTGGGCCGCCCTTCGCATTCGCGTTTAATATATTTCCGATATATTATTTATCGTTTCGTATATGACGAATCACCGTCGTACGATACGATTTATTCGTTTCGCCTAGCTTACGAATATTCGCGATATGATATACGATTCCGATGAGAGGTCGTATCGTATAATGCGTTTCCAACTTGAATCCCGAAAAGCTATTAATTTCCGATTCATTTAATCCGGTGATCTGTTACGTGTCATTGGTGTGACCTTATAGGTTCAGTCAAGAGTAAGTTGTGAGTTCAATATCCATTAGAACTCACTGATTGGAAGCATTGCTCCAGCTAGCTGTTCCGATCACTTGATCTCACTGAATTAATTCTTCGCAATTAATCTGAACCTTGGTATTAGACTTAATGCACCTTGGGTGAAGGACATATTTCCTTCAAAAGACAAAGATGGAATTGTATATATATACAAGACTAGATTGGTAGCAAAAGGTTACAGGCAAGTTCACGGCGTTGACTACGATGAAACCTTTTCTCCAGTCGCGATGCTTAAGTCTATTCGGATAATCCTTGCGATTGCCGCTTTTCATGACTATGAAATATGGCAAATGGATGTCAAAACTGCCTTCTTGAACGGTGTTCTTGAAGAGACTGTGTTCATGACACAGCCGGAGGGTTTTGTTGATCAAAAGAACCAAGGAAAGGTATGCAAGCTTAAGAAGTCCATCTACGGACTAAAGCAGGCATCAAGGAGTTGGAATAAACGATTTGATGAAGCAGTCAATAAGTTTGGATTCATCAAGAATCAGGACGAATCTTGTGTATACAAGAAGGTTAGTGGGAGTAAAATTGCATTCCTAGTCTTGTATGTTGATGACATACTGCTTATTGGAAACGACATTCCTATGTTGGAGTCTGTAAAGACTTGGCTCGGGAAGTGTTTCTCAATGAAGGACTTAGAAGAGGAACAATACATATTGGGCGTCAAGATCTATAGGGATAGATCTAAGAGGATGATTGGACTAAGCCAAAGCACTTACATTGACAAAGTGCTAGATAGGTTCAATATGATGGAAGCCAAGAGAGGCCATCTACCCATGTCACATGGCATATATCTAAGCAAGAATCAGTGTCCAAAAACATCTGATGAGCGTAGAAATATGAGTGGAATTCCATACGCTTCGGCTATTAATTGGATCCATCATGTATGCTATGATTTGTACAAGGCTGGATGTTTCGTTCGCACTCAGTGCAACGAGCATGTACCAGTCAACCAGTTGAGGCGCATTGGACTGCTGCCAAGAACATCCTAAAGTACCTGAAAAGGACTAAGGATCAGTTTCTGGTTTATGGTGGTACAGATGAGTTGATTGTTAAGGGCTATACGGACGCAAGATTTCAAACCGACAGAGATTATTTCAGATCACAGTCTGGGTTTGTGTTCTGCCTCAACAGCGGAGCAGTAAGCTGGAAAAGTGCTAAGCAAAGCACTATTGCAGATTCTACAACTGAAGCCGAGTACATTGCTGCCCCAGAAGCAGCAAAGGAAGCTGTTTGGATTCGGAAGTTCATCGAAGAACTTGGTGTTGTCCCCTCCATTAAAGGACCAATGGCTTTGTATTGTGACAATAGCGGAGCCATTGCCCAGGCAAAGGAGCCTAGGAGCCACCAGAAGTCCAAGCAAGTACTGCGGCGATTTCATATACTTCGAGAGATCGTTGAAAGAAAAGAAATCGAGATTTGCAAGGTTGGAACTGACGACAACGTCGCGGATCCATTAACTAAACCGTTGCCTCAAGTGAAACACAACGCACATGTAACAACCATGGTAATCAAGCATGTTGGAGAATGGCTTTGATTTTCTAAGTATTGTTTTAGAACATCTTTTAATCTATGTTTAAAACAATTGGTTTAACCATTTCATATTTATGAAATTTATTATTTCATATTCATTTAATTGTGGTTTAGAATTAAATGATTAGTCCATGTGATTCAAATCATTCAAATGGGATGTCAAGATGGAATCTTCGACAAAGAAACACCCATAAGTGAACTTGAATATTGAAGTCACAAAGGATCCCTAATCCAGTTCATTGAAAGGTGGACGACCAATGACTAATGAAGATTAGATTGCAAGTAGATTACTTAGTTCTGTTTCTTGAACTAGAGTGACTGGATGTCAGAATCTTTTGCATAGATACTTATTGGATCTTGTATCGGATTGACCATGAGAACACTTTAAGAGATTAAAGTCATGTCATAGGTAGTTCTCATTAATGGTGATTAGAAACCGTTCCTCAGAACATGAGCGATTATGTCTGCTCGTTTGAGAATTAGTTCGCTTTGATACTAGCTAAACGTCGCACCGTAAAAGGTGGCTATAAAAGCAGTTATTGGGCGTACTATGAATCAAAGTGAGTGTTCATAGATTGCAAGAATGGATTGTCCTCCTATCTTTGATAGGATATGGTGTTGTTGTGTAACAAGGCCTCTCGGAGAGTTAGATACTGTAAAATGCATGGCCGTGCTCAGAATGGTTAGGCTTAACCTTCTGCAAAAGTTTGACAGTTGAACTCTGTAATCCAAGAAACACTTCTGGACCAAATAAGGATGGCTTGGATCTTACCTTATGTTCAGTAAGTAACACTAAGTGACAAAGGAATGTGGATGCACACTTGTCTGAATGACAAGTGGGAGATTGAAGGAAATATGTCCTTCATCCAAGGTGCATTAAGTATGATCCAAAGGTTCAGATTAATTGCGAACAATTAATTCATTGAGATCAAGTGATCGGAACAGCTAGCTAGAGCAATGCTTCCGATCAGTGAGTTCTAATGGATATTGAACTCGCAGCTTACTCTTGACTGAACCTACAAGGTCACACCAATGACACGTAACAGATCAACGGATTAAATAAATCGGAATTCATTTAATAGGTTTTCGGGAATTAGTTGGAAACGTATTATACGATACGACCTTTCATCGGAATCGTATATCGTATCGCGAATATTCGTAAGTTGGGCGACACGAATAAATCGTATCGTACGCCGGTTATTCGTCGAATACGAAACGATAAATAATATATCGGAAATATATTAAATCGCGAATGCGAAGGGCATCGGAGTTGCCGGCCCGTCGAGCCAAGCACGTAAGCGTGCAAGGCCCAACGAGCCAGGAAGCTCGCGAGCAAAGGCGAGAAAGCCAAGCCCATTGGGCGCGAGCACGCAACAACACGCACAGCAAGCAACGCAGCGATGAGCTAGCAGGCCCATGGCCCAGCTACTCGGCGCGCGCGCGCTGTGGGCTTTGGCCTACAGTATGTGTCGCTGGGCAGGGCTTTGTGGTCCGTGTTCTTGCGTGATGTGTTCGGTCAAGGGTCTTTAGTCGTGGCCGGTTACATCATTAATACAATAGGTCAAATTTTATTGTTTTTCCAACACACAATTCATACTACTCAAACCCTAGACACAGAGAACCCTAATTCTCTCTATGCCTCCAAAGTGAGTTCTTCCCAAAAGCAAAGTATCTTGATTGATCGTCTAAGCTACGATAATCAAGACGGATCTGATCGTGTCGGTGAACCGAGTAGAGGAACGACAAGTGAAGTTCTTTGTTCGTGTTCGTTGACATATTATTGTGGAAAACACGCTTCGAATGTAAGTTTGCTTAATCTGTGATTTATACATGTTTCCTGGCTTTAGGGATTGTTTCCGCCCATGTTATTATGTTTAACTGTATTCCCCTATAGTATCTCCAGCTCGATAGGTTGTACTGCTTCCATTCCATAGACCAATGAGAACGGAGTTGCTAGGAAATATGAGACTGCTGAACCCTTGATAGATTTCTGTGAAATGTATTTGAGGTCGAATTCTGCTAGCATGACCAACCATCTGGACAACCGTCCGTTGAGTGCTGGTTTCTCGAATAGATACTTGAGAGGATCCGCTTTGCTGATCACATGTACTGTATGGGAGAGCATGTAGTGTCGTAGTTTCTTTGTGGCCCAAACCAAGGCGATGCCGAGTTTCTCGAGCTAAGTGTATTTGGTTTCGCACTCGATCAACTTTTTGCTTATGTAGTATAAGGCGTTCTCCTTGCCTTCAATTTCCTGGGCAAGCATATCCCCCACTGCTGAATCTGTTATTGTGAGGTAGAGCCCGAGGGGGATCCCTGGCATTGCTGGTTTTAGTACTGGTGGGTTAGAAAGGTAGCTTTTGATTGTATCGAATGCATGCTGACAGTCGTCATCCCACACTTTGGGCTCGCTTTTCCAGTGCTTTCGAAATACTGGTTCACAGATCATTGTGAGTCTTGTAATGAACCTGCTGATATATTGTAGTCTGCCGAGAAAACCCCGAATTTCCTTCTCATTCGTTGGTGGTTGCATCTAGAGAATTTCTTTGATTTTTGAAGGATCAGCCTCTATGCCCCGAGAGCTGATAACATATCCGAGCAACTTGCCCGACGTTACCCCGAATGCACACTTTTGAGGATTGAGCCTCATATTGTATTGTCTGAGCCTGTTGAAAAACTTTCGAAGTACTGAGGTATGCTTGTGCCGTTCTTTGGATTTGACAATCATGTCGTCGACATATACCTCAATTTCCCTGTGAATCATATCGCTCATGATAGTTGTGGCTTTTCTTTGATAAGTTGCTCCTGCGTTCTTTAGTCGAACGACATAACTGTATAAAAATATGTGCCCCACTGAGTGATGAAGATTGTTTTCTCCATGTCCTCCTCTGCCATGGGAATCTGATTGTAGCCTGCGTACCCGTCCATAAAAGAGAGTAAGGCATGATTTGCGGTGTTGTCGACCAAGATGTCGATGTGAGGCAATGGAAAACCGTCTTTAGGGCTGGCCCTGTTAAGACCCCTGTAGTCCACACACATTCGTACTTTGCCGTCTTTCTTTGGAACTGGGACGACATTTGCGATCCATTCTGGATATTTTGCTTCTCGAATAAACCCGGCCTCTAGCTGCTTGGAGACCTCTTCTTGAATTTTGAGGGAAACATCCGGTTTCATGCGACGGAGTTTCTGCTTGATGGGCTTTGACCCTGGAATAAGGGGAATTGTATGCTGACCGATGCTTGGATCAACCCCTGGCATATCATGATAGGACCATGCAAAGACGTCTAGATGCTCTGAAAGTAGCTTGTTAAGATCGTCCCGCTCTGCCGGAGAAAGAGTTAAACCAATCTGAACTAGTTTTGAATCACCGTTGTTAGAAAGGTTGTTTTTTCCGTTTCCTCAATTATGGGCGTCCTGTTTTCATGATTTTCGATAGCTTTTAGAATTTCAAAGTCAGTTTCTTATGAAGAAAAGTTGTGTGGATTAGGATTTGATTTTGAATTAGGACTCGAAGAGTAAGTAGAAATTGAAGTGTTATTGAAATCAACAATCATTACATCAACTGTTTTGACTTGTAGCTCGGCCTTTAGAGGCTCTTGATTGATGCACGACTCTAGTTCTAGATCCAGACTCATCCTCTGACTTGGACTCGCTCATCATAGATCCTTCGCCCACTGTAATCTTGAATATTTTTCCATTTGGAGCAGTTATCTTGAGAGACTTTCTCCAGCCATTGACCATTTTCTCACTTGGAGTAATCAGCTTAGATGGGTCGAAGTCTTCGATCTGAGTGATCATTTGAACCATGACATCTTCGGAAATGATTGGGGTTATCTCCTGGCCAAACAATAGACCGAAAGCTGATGAATCAAGGCATTTAGGGGAAGCCTTATCTTGTATTGGAGGAGCATCCTCTAGGAAATGACAGTCTTGAAAGATCTCGAATCCGGGGTAGAGAACCCCCTTTGAAGAGTCATAGAAAGGCTATGGGAAGTCAAAGTATAAGTCATCCTCTCCTTCTTTCACGAATTGCTCATTGAGTGTGAGTTGATGAGGAGGTATTTTGAATTGATCTTTGCCAGCTCGACGGGCCTTTAGCTTAGCCTTTTTCTGCTTGTCATCGAACTTAGTCGGCTTGTACCCCAGACCGCAACAGTTAGTCTGTCCTTGGGCTTTGAAGGGAGATTCGGTGGTTGGTGGCAGAGTAGTGCCCAAGAAGCGCCCACGCTTGATCATCATGCGCTTTGCCATGGGATTCAATATGGATTCGATAGCTCCAACTACAACACTGAATCCCCAAAGGTCTTCGTCGTTATCATCATGTTCGATTAATATCAGAGCCTTGTCGGCTATCTTGGTCCTTGGATGGGACGCATTCAGGGTAACGATATTTCCTTGGACCTCCATTCGGACTTTCTAGTGGAGTGAAGATGGCACTGCTTTGAGGTCATGGATCCAAGGTCTTCCCAGTAGGAGATTGAAACTTGCTTTGATGTTGAGTACTTGAAAGCTTACTTTCCTCTCAATTGGCCCTGTGTGGAGTAGTAGAGTGAGAGTTCCCATTGCTTCCCGGCGAGTGTTGTCATAGGCACGAACACCTTGGGAGGAACTAGAAAAGTCATTGGGAGTGAAACCCAAATTTTCAGCAGTGCGGAGAGGACACACATTGATAGCTGACCCATTGTCCACTAGAGTCATGGGGATGATCTTGTCTTTGTATTCAACAGTTAGATAGAGAGCTTTGTGATGGCCTTCCCCCTCAGGTGGGAGGTCTTCGTTAGTAAAGGTGATTCCTTCTTCTAGATTTGTAAGTAACCCGATCAGTTCGTCGGGAGTGACTTCAGGGGTGACATTCAACTTGACAAGAGCATTGATGAGAGCAGTGCGGTGCTCCACAGAGGAAGCCATGAGTTGCCGGATATTAACCTCTGCATTAGTGCGCTTCAATTGCTTGATTAGAGGGTTCTCCTTGGTGGGTAGAGGAACATTAGTTGCCGGTGCCGTTCTACTGGCTGGCTCTTGAATTCGACCCGACCTAGTCATGACTTGAACACTGTTTTCTGCCTTAGGGTCCAAGTACCAGTCGGCGTTCACAATTTCCCGGCATTCATCGTCAGAGATGTTTTCAATAGGAGGGTCCTGATATGTGTCTTCATCATCGCTGGCCAGATCCCACAAATGTCTCCTTGAGGTACCCCAGATTTTGAGTTTTCACTTGGCTGCACAAGGTGTTGCACAGACCCTTGGTTATGAAATACTTCCTCTACCTCGAAAGGGCCCACAACATGGAAAAAAGTTTCTTGATTGTCTTCGAGAGCCCTTATGTGAGCCTCCGCTTCCTCAACACGTTCATAGAGCTCTGCTACAGCTGCTGCTAGTGAAGTCATCTTGAATAGGATCTTGAGAGGAGGAGTCTGAGCACCTATTTAGGACATGATTTTGAACTTTAGAACTTGAACTTCCCGACACATGATATGATATGCATGCAATGAATGAGACCTAGACTTGACTCTAAGTGCCACTCCGAAGATTCAGGATTTTGGATTTTGTACTTGTATTCGGGATTTGCAACCCGTTGGAAATATTTGAGAGGAGCCTTCATTCTTTTGTGAAAGTCGACTCTTTGTACTAGAACTTGAAAAAAGAATATTCCGATCTATTGGAATTTGGACTTATTTAAAGGGGATTTCAACCCGCTTGTACTAGGAAATTGAATTTTGTATTATTTCAAGGGAATTTCAACCCGTCAATATTTTAGGGGAGTTTCAACCCGTTGGACTTTGAATATTTGAAGGGGATTTCAACCCGATTGAGAAGGAATTGATTTTGTATTATTTCAAGGGAATTTCAACCCGTCAATATTTTAGGGGAGTTTCAACCCGTTGGACTTGGAATATTTGAAGGGAATTTCAACCCGTAGATGGAATTTGAACTTGTATTATTTCTGGGGAGTTTCAACCCGTCGAATTTGAATTTGTATTATTTCAGGGGATTTTCAACCCGTCGAATGGAATCTCGAACTTGTATTATTTCTGGGGAGTTTCAACCGTTGGAAATATTTGGAATGGGGTTTGTATTATTTTACGGGATTTTCAACCCGTTGGAAATGTTTTGAATTTTGTATTGGGGAGCAATGGAAAGCAAGATTTTTTTGTAGCTTGAAGATGAATTTGGAATTTGAATTTGACTCGAAGTTTGAACTTTGAAATGGAAAGGATGCACTTTTGTATGTAGGACATGAGGCCTTGTTTTTGGGAAAATACGGCATTATGCCGCCGTGGATTTGGAATCTTGAAGTATAGGACTTGAGGTTTGACGGTTTGCAATTTTTGAACTTTGAACTTGAGGTTTGAAATATGGAATGGAAAAGTCGGCATTACGACGGCATGCATTTGGAACTTGAATTTTTGAGCATAGGACTTGAAATTCGAAAAATTGAAAATGGAATTTGAGGTTTGAAAGTCGGAGTTGAAAAGTTGGCATTACGCCGGTCATGAGCTTGGACATTTGAACTTGAGGTTTTGAGACTTGGAATTGGAAACTTTACTTCGATGCTTGAAGACTTAAATGTTTGAAATAGGGAATCCGGCATGACGCCGTTGGATTTGAGTTTTGAGATTGAAATTTTGACTAGAAAATCCGGCATTATGACGCCGTTGGATTTGAGTTTTGAATTTGAAAATGGAAATTTTGACTAGAAAATCTGGCGTTATGGTGCCGTTGGATTGAGTCTTGACTTGAAACATTGAAACTCGAAATTTGAATTGGAAAATCCGGCATTATGGCGCCGTTGGATTGGATTTGAAATTTGAAGTTTTGGACTAGAAAGTTTGAATTTGAACTTGAAGCTTGAAGACTAGAAAATCCGGCATTATGACGCCGCTGGATTGAATTTGACTTGAAAAACCGAAGCTTGAGTTTTGGAAAATCCGGCATTATGGCGCCGTTGGATTTGGACTTGAAGGTTTTAGGAAATTTGAACTTGAACTCGAAACTCGAAATTTGGATTAGAAAATCCGGCATTATGACGCCGTTGGACTTGAACTTTGACTTGGTAGCTTGAGGTTTTTGAAGTAGGAAATCCGGCATTATAACGCCGTTGGATTGCATTTTGAAATTGAAAATTGGAATTTTGGACTCGAAAATCCGGCATTACGACGCCGTTAGATTGCATTTTGAACCTGAAAATTGGAATTTTGGACTCGAAAATCCCGCATTATGACGCCGTTGGATTGCTTTTTAAACTTGAAAATTGGAATTTTGGACTCGAAAATCCGGCATTATGACGCCGTTGGATGGAATTTTGAACTTGGAATTTGTGTGTGAGGCGTGTTTGAGGGCTTTGAATCAAATGGAGTGGCACTCCTAAAAGATCGGCGATTTAGATGCATGAGGTTTGAATGATGCTCCTAGGGGCTTGGTTTCCTAGTTGTAGGCTAATTGGTTTTGGCAAGCTAGAACTCAAGGTTAGATATTCACGCGTGCAAAGACGCCCACACAATGCAAAAGTAGCACGTTGTCACACTAATCATGAAAATGAATGCGACATGCAAAGTTCTCAGCCTAAGGTCGGTCTAAGTTTTGTATGATGTAAGTGGTCGGCTTGTGGCGTCAAAAGGTACTCGGCTAAGAGACGGATCCGGCGACATGCTTGCACATCCGTCTAAGGAAGTGTGTGTCGGCAGATGGCCTCCATACTTGACATCGGGAATGTCAAGTAAATGCCAAGTTTCGGTAGGCGCGGAAATGGTCACACACTTTGGTCGGGAACCGTATGGAGAGTCACCATTTCGTTGCCCCCGGGGCTAGCCCGAATGTAGAACACATCCGTTTGGGCAAAGGTAGAAATTCATTTTGCACAATATGGTTTTCGAAAAATGCATGAAATGCCTAGAAATTGAAATTGAAATCGTACTTGAATTTGTATTTGTAAAGCTCGTTTTTCGGCACTCGTTCACGAGGTTTGGGGAGCGTCCTTCCAGATGCAAAAACAGACTAACTCCCAACACGAAAAGTTGAGCAAACGTGGGCGACAAGCCACTGTGAGCCACTGTCCTGGATGCAGGCAGTGGCGTTGGGCGCAAGGGCTGCGCCTGGCGCCAATGCTGGCATCTAGTACTTCGGCAGATCAGTGGTTGGTTAATTGAAATCTGCTTGCATTTTCGAAATTGAAATTAGAAAAGTCCCCAATGGAATCGCCAGAATTGTAGGGGGGTTATTTGATTTCTCGTTTCCTACAAGGGGGGAGGTCGGCTCGTTTAGAGAACCGTTTTGAAGTTTTGCACCTAGAAGGAGTCGCCACCAAACTTTATTGAAGGTCTTGTTTGGAAAGACCGCAAATGACTCTATTTTTGGATAAGGCCTTGAATCCTTGAAACGGATGGGTGAGATCCGGGCTCTGGAACGAAAATGCTTATTCGACGAGCTTTAGAAATATTCAAGTACGTTGGCACAACATTAGTTCGAAAATATACCCTAGATTAGACTATGTGGGTTTGAATTAGAGCAAATCGAATTTCTAATTGTATGGTGGTCACTTTGCTTTAAAGATTAATTTAAGGAACCTAAGGCCGGTTTGTCCAAGAAATTATCTTTGTTAAGCGTGATGTAACCTTTGTATTTTGTTGTATTTAGCATGTGCTGTGGTGAAAGCAATAAAGCAAGTAGAGAAACATAATAATAGTAAATAAAGTGCGGAATTAGTAAATACAAGACCCCCTAGAAATGGACTAGGGAGTAGGTCCACATTTCCTAGAAATGGACTAGGCAAGTAAAGATGCGGAATTGAAAGTGCGGAATTGAAATTGCGGAATTGAAAGTGCGATATTGAAAGTGCGATATTGAAATTGCGATATTGAAAGGTGCGATATTGAAATTGCATTATTGAAAGGTGCATAATTGAAACTTGTACTTGGGCACATGAGATCCGAACGCCAAGCGGCTCCTTAAAAATAAGTGCGCCCGACACGAATTCAACGCCAAAAATCTCAACTTGGGAGAGGTTGCTCAACCCAAATATCCTAGATTTTGCATATTAAACTTGAAATTGAAAGCTTGAATATTGAAATATTTGAACTTGAAATGATTGAAATTTGAACTTGAAATGATTGAAATTAGAAAACTTGAAATGATCTAAGTTTAGAGAGGTAGTCATGAACAACCCTAAACATGGTGGGATCCTGAAATTTAAAAACTTGAACTTGTATATTGAAAAATGGAGTTTTGAATCTCAAAAGACTAAACCTTTAAATGCTAAAAAGGTGTCATCTTTGATTACTCCATACTTGAAGGTGATTCTAGTTCAAAGAGATGAATGCAAGCCACTTTGAACATCCTTGAATCTTGAAAGTTTGTATTTTGTATTTTGAAAAAGTTTGTATTTTTGAAAAAACATGTATTATTGTTGCAAGTGGTGTTTTTTTATGGCAAAAACACCAACTTGCTAATCATTTGAAATCAAAATAGCATGATTAATTGAAATGGGATTTGGATTTACCTAGTTAGGTTTAGGCAAGAGCTCCCAATTGCCTAGATTTGAGGAATTTTTGTATGGGTTTTTGAGGAGTTTTGAGTTGTAATGTGTGGCGTAATGTTAGAATTACGACGTTGTATTGTTGTGCTCCCCCTTTTTTCGATGGAAATGAGGGGTATTTATAGGAGGGAATGGTGCAAAACGCCAGCACACGCCAGCGCAGGGCGCCAGGCCAGCGCAGTGCGCTGCTGACGTGGCTTGAATGCAGCCAAAGCAAGACGCGAGTACCGTCCTTGTTTCGTCTTGTAGTGTTGTACCCTTTGTACGAATTGTTCTAGGTTTGGCGTTTTGTATTTTCTTGGAGGTTAAGGCATTGTTTAGCGTCTAAAAACAAGCCTTTCTCGGGTTTTTTGAATTCCGGTTTTACGGGACGGGGCCTGAATTTGACTTGCCTTATATGATTTTGAGTGGAAAAGGCTTAGTAAAACCAATGGGATGGTCTACTAGTTAATATTGTACTTAGATTTTGAAATTGGATTTTGGAAGTTGTATTTCGTACCGAGTTCCGGGAGGGGAACGACCTCGGGGATTGGATTTTGGACCTTGGATTTGGAGATGTTCTTAGCAATTGGGATTTCCGCCTGGAGTTACTCCAATTGAAGGAAATATGCCCTTCACCCAAGGTGCATTAAGTCTAATACCAAGCTTTAGATTAATTGCGAACAATTAATTTAGTGAGATCAAGTGATCGGAACAGCTAGCTGGGGCAACGCTTCCGATCAGTGAGTTCTAATGGATATTGAACTCACAACTTACTCTTGACTGAACCTACAAGGTCACACCAATGACACGTAACAGATCACCGGATTAAATGAATCGAAATTCATTTAATAGCTTTTCGGGAATTAGTTGGAAAACGTATTATACGATACGACCTTGCATCGGAATCGTATATCGTATCGCGAATATTCGTAAGCTAGGCGAAATGAATAAATCGTATCGTACGACGGTGATTCGTCGTATACGAAACGATAAATAATATATCGGAAATATATTAATCGCGGATACGGAAAGGGGCAACGCTGCCAACCCAACGAGCCAAGGCGCACAAGCGCGCAAGGCCCACTGGGCATAGCAGCGAGCCAGCGGGCAAGGCCCAAGCCTTGGCTGGGAGCGCGCGCGCACGCGAGGTACAGCAGCAACAGCGCACACAGCGCGGCCCAAGGCCCAGCGCCCGTGTGGCTGTGCGCGTGTGGGCTTGCACGACGTGGCTGGCTGGCGCATGGCCTATGTGCCTTAGTCGGTTAATATTATAACCTAAGGGTTATAATATTATTCTAACACACGTTTTCCAATAATCTAATGCAAAATCAGATTCTAACCTAAGGCAAGAGAAACCCTAAACTCTCTGTGCCTCCATAGAATTGTTCTTCCCAAAAAGCATAAACTCTTGATCGATTGTCTCAGCTACGATAATCAAGACGGATCTGATCGTGTCGGTGAACCATGTAGAGGAACGACAAGTGGAGTTCTTTGTTCGTGTTCGTTGACAGATTATTGTGGAAGACACGCTTCGAATGTAAGTTTGCTTAATCTGTGCTTTATACATGTTTCCTGACATTGGGGATTGTTCCGCACATGTTATTATGTTTAATTGTATTCCCCTACAGTTGTATCATGAGCCTTATGTATTCAAAGCATGAATTAGCATGATTATTATTGTTTTTGCATTGTCGAAATTTTAGGAATTTTTGTTGATTTTTCGGAATTTTTTCGAATTATGGGATTAATTGCGAAATTAGGCTTTCCGAAATAAAAAATATTCGCTTTTTCGATTTTTAAAACCCTAATCTGATGGAGAACGATTTTCTAAGATCAACTCATGAGAATAGAATTGCGAAAACAGGCCTCGAAGCATCAGTTTTTGGGCGTTTTTGTTCATTTTTTTATTAAAAATTAAAAGTGTCGAACAGTAATTCAATTAAAAGGTCAACCTAAACTACTCGGTTAATTGGGGAAGGGGGTATAATTTCATGGGTCAGTGGCTAATTTTAAAAATTATTGGATTAAAACTTTGAATGGTTTCGTTAATTTTAATCGCACTTAAATCAAATTATTAATAATCTGAAATTTAATTGTTTATGAACGATATAAAGTTTCGGATTTTATTAATTAAAAGTTCAAACTTTAAAGTTTATTCCATCGTTCTTGAAAGTTTGAATATTGTTAGCCCTTGATTTATGAATTTTACGAAATTAGATTGTCGTTAAAGTTTATTAAATTGTTAAAAATCGTTGTTTTTCGAAAATTAAATCGTAACCTTTTTTGAAAAATAAAATTAATGCAAGTTTGTGAATTAAATTTAATTTTAATTAAGTTGGTCCGTTTTACGAACCAAAAACACGAACATGGGCATGATGGAAGTATGGCTCGTCGATCCATACGAGGCCATTGTGCTCGCCGAGCCATGCGACACGGGCAGCAGCTGCAAGGTTGCGTGCCTCGTGCGCGCTAGGCGAGGAAGGGCAGGCATGTAGCTTGCAGGGCTACGACGAAGCAAGCACAAGGCTTGCGACGTCGAGCACCCACGATGCCCAACACGCAGCGCAGGGCAGCATCGCTGCGGGGACGCGCGCGAGCGATGGGCTGGGGGTGTGCGAGCATTGCTCGTGTGCTCTTGGGCCTCTCGCACGATGGGCTGTGGGTGCGCGAGAATTGCTCGTGTGCTCTTGGGCCTCTCGCACAACGGGGAAGGGCGCAAGCCTGTTAGGTTATGATTCATATGACAGTTCATAAATCATGCGGAAAAACCATAAAGCCAGGAAACATATTATTTACACATAATCATTTAGCATAGTTTAGATGCATACTCTTTGTTGCGTGCCTTCCCTAGCTGCGCCCGAACCGAACAAGAACAAGTCTTTAGGACTCCAAGTGTCGTCCCTCCGTAGATAGTCCACAGCACGTCCGGATCCGCCTTAAGATTGACCAACTAGAATCGCCCTTAAGGTTCTAATATTTTCGGTTAGGTAGGCAAGAATATTGGCTGATTTTTCTGCTTAAAAATCTTAGTTTTGAATACTTAAAACTTGTGTATAAATAATGACCCCTAGGCCTTTATTTATAGAGTTATGGAAAAGGAATCGTAATCCTAGTAGGATACGAATTAATTGAAATTAGAATCCTACATGAATTCTATTTAATTAATTTATCCAATTAGGAATAGGAATTTAATCATACACTAACTCTTGTAGATTTAGGAATCACGCATGAGCACAAACTCACACACACACGGCAGCCACAAGGGCTGCCCATGCGCGTGCGAGCAGCAGCCCACGCAGCGCGGCCCACGCATCCGTGGCCTTGGCGCGCGCTGGGCCTGCCTTGCGGTAGGCCTGGGCGCTGCCTTGGCTGGGCTTGTGGCGCGCGTGCTTGCTGGGCGATGGCCCGGCTTCGTGCTGGGCCTTCGTCCGGCAGGCCTCGTCCGATGCTAATTCGTACGATACGCTTCCGATTAAATTTCCAGTTCCGGAATTTATTTCCGATACGAACAATATTTAATATTTCCGATTCCGGAATTAATTTCCGTTTCGAACAAATATTTAATATTTCCGTTTCCGGAATTATTTTCCGATTCCGGTAATATTTCCGATTCTGACAATATTTCCGTTTCCGGCAATATTTCCGATTCTGGTAATATTTCCATTTCCAATAATATTTTCCGATACGTACCATGTTTCCGTTTCCGGCAACATCTACGACTTGGATAATATTCATATTTCCGATACGATCCATATTTCCGTTTCCGGAAATATCATCGTTTCCGGAGTATTCATTTCTTGCCTGTGACGATCTTAGCTCCCACTGAAACCAAGATCCGTCTGTTCCGAATATTCATAGATGGAGTATTTAATGCCATTAAATACTTGATCCATTTACGTACTATTTGTGTGACCCTACGGGTTCAGTCAAGAGTAAGCTGTGGATTAATATCATTAATTCCACTTGAACTGAAGCGGCCTCTAGCTAGGCATTCAGCTCACTTGATCTCACTGAATTATTAACTTGTTAATCAATACTGAACCGCATTTATTAGACTTAACATAGAATGCATACTTGGACCAAGGGCATTATTTCCTTCAGTCTCCCACTTGTCCTTAGGGACAAGTGTGCATTTCCTAATTCCTTTGTCGCTCGATGCTTGCTCTTGAACATAAGGTAAGAGTTGTCATCCTTATTATGTCCAGAGGCGTTCCTCGGTTTCAGAGTTCAACTGATCAAATAAACAGATAATCATAGCCTATGATTCATCCGAGCACGGCCATGCATTTCACAGTTTCTAGCTCTCCGAGTGGCCTTGTACAACTTTTAAGCATCTCATCCCGATTTATGGGAGGACAATCCCAATCTTGCGATCTTGAGATTAGACTTCGTTTGATAGGTGATTACCTGAGCGTTGCCTTTATAGCCTCCTTTTACGGTGCGACGGTTGGTCAACGTCAAAGCAACCAGTTCTCAAACAAGTAATCTCAAATCACTCAGGTATTGAGGATTTAGTGTCTAATAATTTAATGAAATTTACTTATGACAGACTTTCATCTCTTACAGTAAAGTTTCATAGGTCTTGTCCGATACTAGTCTTCCCAAAGTAAGTATCTATGCAAATGATTATGACATTGCCATGTCCACATAGTTCAAGAAACAGAACTACTAGTCATCTTGCATTCTAATCGTCTAACGTTTTCTATGCGTCCAATTTTATAGAAAACTCCGATTAGGGACCATTTTCAACCTTTGACATTCAAGTTCACTTGATAGACATTTCTTAGTCACAGGACTGGTCCTGACAGTCTATCTTGAATATATCGTCAAGTTGAAGGGACTCATCATTTAATAAACCACAAATTAAATGGAAAAATGAATTCCTTTCATTTATTGTGAATGATTAACCAATAATGTTTTACAAAGATTTAAACTCTAAAACTTTAAAACATTAAACAGAGACATCAAAGCCATTCTCCAATATGCTTGATTCCCATAGCTGCAGTGTGCGAGTTGTGCTTCGCTTGCGGCAGAGGTTTAGTTAATGGATCTGATATGTTGTCATCAGTTCCAATTTTGCTTATCTCGACTTCTTTTCTTTCAACGAACTCTCGTAGAAGGTGAAATCTACGAAGTACATGCTTGACTCTCTGGTGGTGTCTAGGCTCTTTTGCCTGTGCAATAGCTCCTTTATTATCACAATACAGGGCTATTGGTCCTTTAATGGAGGGGACTACACCTAGTTCTCCTATGAACTTCCTTAGCCATATAGCTTCCTTTGCTGCTTCATGTGCAGCAATGTACTCCGCTTCAGTTGTAGAATCCGCAATGGTGCTTTGCTTAGCACTTTTCCAGCTTACTGCTCCTCCGTTGAGGCAGAAGACAAACCCAGTTTGTGATCTGAAATCATCTTTGTCGGTTTGGAAACTTGCGTCCGTATAGCCTTTAACAATTAATTCATCATCTCCACCATAGACCAGGAAGTCATCTTTGTGCCTTTTCAGGTACTTCAGAATATTCTTGGCAGCAGTCCAATGCGCCTATCCTGGGTCTGACTGGTATCTGCTCGTAGCACTGAGTGCGTACGCAATATCCGGGCGTGTACATATCATAGCATACATTATTGAACCAATCAATGATGCATATGGAATCCCATTCATTCGTCTACGCTCATCAAGTGTTTTTGGGCACTGAGTCTTGCTTAGAGTCATTCCATGAGACATGGGTAGGTAGCCTCGCTTGGAGTCCGCCATCTTGAACCTATCAAGCACCTTATTGATATAAGTGCTTTGACTAAGTCCAATCATCTTTTTAGATCTATCTCTGTAAATCTTGATGCCCAATATGTACTGTGCTTCTCCTAGATCCTTCATCGAAAAACATTTCCCAAGCCAAATCTTGACAGAGTTCAACATAGGAATGTCATTTCCGATAAGCAATATGTCGTCGACATATAATACTAGGAAAGCAATTTTGCTCCCACTGACCTTCTTGTATACACAAGATTCGTCCGCGTTCTTGATGAAACCAAAGTCACTGACTGCTTCATCAAAACGTATATTCCAGCTCCTGGATGCCTGCTTCAATCCGTAGATTGACTTCTTTAGCTTGCATACCTTTTTAGCATTCTTTGGATCCTCAAAACCTTCAGGCTGTGTCATAAACAC